>NW_026529448.1:0-192574 GCF_028500815.1 Rissa tridactyla | reverse complement strand
AAACTATGCCTTGTTCTAAAGCTCTTTGGGAACCGCTTGCTTGGCCCCACAGACCTGGGGGCTGCAGTCTTTGCTGCTGCCTTCAGCCTCAAAGCCACCCTTTCCCACTTGGCGCCCTATCAAGCACAAAAATGGCCTATGGCTGGAGATGGGTCCCATGCCCAAAGAGCCAGCAGGGAAAACTATGCCTTGTTCTAAAGCTCTTTGGGAACCGCTTGCTTGGCCCCACAGACCTGGGGGCTGCGGGCTTTCCTGCTGCCTTCAGCCTCAAAGCCACCCTTTCCCACTTGGCGCCGGGCCAGGGACAAAAATGGCCATACGGCTGGAGATGGGTCCCCCGCCCAAAGAGCCAGCAGGGAAAACTATGCCTTGTTCTAAAGCTCTTTGGGAACCGCTTGCTTGGCCCCACAGACCTGGGGGCTGCAGTCTTTGCTGCTGCCTTCAGCCCCAACACCACCCTTTCCCACTTGGCGCCGGGCCAGGGACAAAAATGGCCATACGGCTGGAGATGGGTCCCCCGCCCAAAGAGCCAGCAGGGAAAACTATGCCTTGTTCTAAAGCTCTTTGGTGAACCGCTTGCGTAGCCCCACAGACCTGGGGGCTGCGGGCTTTCCTGCTGCCTTCAGCGTCAAAACCACCCTTTCCCACTACGCACCGCGCCAGGCACAAAAATGGCCATACGGCTGGAGATGGGTCCCCCGCCCAAAGAGCCAGCAGGGAAAACTATGCCTTGTTCTAAAGCTCTTTGGGAACCGCTTGCTTGGCCCCACAGACGTGGGGGCTGCGGGCTTTCCTGCTGCCTTCAGCCTCAAAACCACCCTATGCCACTACGCACCGCGTCAGGCACAAAAATAGCCATACGGCTGGAGATGGGTCCCCCACCCAAAGAGCCAGCAGGGAAAACTATGCCTTGTTCTAAAGCTCTTTGGGAACCGCTTGCGTAGCCCCACAGACCTGGGGGCTGCAGGCTTTCCTGCTGTCTTTAGCCTCAAAGCCACCCTTTCCCACTTGGCGCCCTATGAGGCACAAAAATGGCCATACGGCTGGAGATGGGTCCCCCGCCCAGAGAGCCAGCAGGGAAAACTATGCCTTGTTCTAAAGCTCTTTGGGAACCGCTTGCGTAGCCCCACAGACCTGGGGGCTGCGGGCTTTCCTGCTGCCTTCAGCCTCAAAGCCACCCTTTCCCACTTGGCGCTGCGCCATGCACAAAAATGGCCATACGGCTGGAGATGGGTCCCCCGCCCAAAGAGCCAGCAGGGAAAACTATGCCTTGTTCTAAAGCTCTTTGGGAACTGCTTGCGTAGTTCCACAGACCTGGGGGCTGCGGGCTTTCCTGCTGCCTTTAGCCTCGACACCACCCTTTCCCTCTTGGCGCCGCGCCAGGCACAAAAATGGCCGTACGGCTGGAGATGGGTCCCCCGCCCAAAGAGCCAGCAGGGAAAATTATGCCTTGTTCTAAAGCTCTTTGGGAACCGCTTGCGTAGCCGCACAGACCTGGGGGCTGCGGGCTTTCCTGCTGCCTTCAGCCTCGACAGCACCCTTTCCCACTTGGCGCCCTATCAAGCACAAAAATGGCCTATGGCTGGAGATGGGTCCCATGCCCAAAGAGCCAGCAGGGAAAACTATGCCTTGTTCTAAAGCTCTTTGGGAACCGCTTGCGTAGCCCCACACACGTGGGGGCTGCGGGCTTTCCTGCTGCCTTCAGCCTCAAAACCACCCTTTCCCACTTGGCCCCCGGCCAGGCAAAAAAATGGCCTATGGCTGGAGATGGGTCCCCCGCCCAAAGAGCCAGCAGGGAAAACTATGCCTTGTTCTAAAGCTCTTTGGGAACTGCTTGCGTAGCCCCACAGACCTGGGGGCTGCGGGCTTTCCTGCTGCCTTCAGCCTCGACACCACCCTTTCCCACTTGGCACTGCTCCAGGCTCAAAAATGGCCATACGGCTGGAGATGGGTCCCCCGCCCAGAGAGCCAGCAGGGAAAACTATGCCTTGTTCTAAAGCTCTTTGGGAACCGCTTGCGTAGCCCCACAGACCTGGGGGCTGCGGGCTTTCCTGCTGCCTTCAGTCTCAAAGCCACCCTTTCCCACTTGGCGCCGGGCCAGGCACAAAAATGGCCATACGGCTGGAGATGGGTCCCCTGCCAAAAGAGCCAGCAGGGAAAACTATGCCTTGTTCTAAAGCTCTTTGGGAACCGCTTGCGTAGCCCCACAGACCTGGGGGCTGCGGGCTTTCCTGCTGCCTTCAGCCTCAAAGCCACCCTTTCGCACTTGGGGCTTCGCCAGGCACAAAAATGGCCATATGGCTGGAGATGGGTCCCCCGCCCAAAGAGCGAGCAGGGAAAACTATGCCTTGTTCTAAAGCTCTTTGGGAACCGCTTGCGTAGCCCCACAGACCTGGGGGCTGCGGGCTTTCCTGCTGCCTTCAGCCTCGACACCACCCTTTCCCACTTGGCGCCGGGCCAGGGACAAAAATGGCCATACGGCTGGAGATGGGTCCCATGCCCAAAGAGCCAGCAGGGAAAACTATGCCTTGTTCTAAAGCTCTTTGGGAACCGCTTGCTTGGCCCCACAGACCTGGGGGCTGCAGGCTTTGCTGCTGCCTTCAGCCTCGACACCACCCTTACCCACTTGGCGCCGCGCCAGGCACAAAAATGGCCATACGGCTGGAGATGGGTCCCCCGCCCAAAGAGCCAGCAGGGAAAACTATGCCTTGTTCTAAAGCTCTTTGGGAACCGCTTGCTTGGCCCCACAGACCTGGGGGCTGCGGGCTTTCCTGCTGCCTTCAGCCTCAAAACCACCCTTTCCCACTACGCACCGCGCCAGGCACAAAAATGGCCATACGGCTGGAGATGGGTCCCCCGCCCAAAGAGCCAGCAGGGAAAACTATGCCTTGTTCTAAAGCTCTTTGGGAACCGCTTGCTTGGCCCCACAGACGTGGGGGCTGCGGGCTTTCCTGCTGCCTTCAGCCTCAAAACCACCCTATGCCACTACGCACCGCGTCAGGCACAAAAATAGCCATACGGCTGGAGATGGGTCCCCCACCCAAAGAGCCAGCAGGGAAAACTATGCCTTGTTCTAAAGGTCTTTGGGAACCGCTTGCGTAGCCCCACAGACCTGGGGGCTGCAGGCTTTCCTGCTGTCTTCAGCCTCAAAGCCACCCTTTCCCACTTGGCGCCCTATCAGGCACAAAAATGGCCTATGGGTGGAGATGGGTCCCATGCCCAAAGAGCCAGCAGGGAAAACTATGCCTTGTTCTAAAGCTCTTTGGGAACTGCTTGCGTAGCCCCACAGACCTTGGGGCTGCGGGCTTTCCTGCTGCCTTCAGCCTCGACAGCACCCTTTCCCACTTGGCTTCGCGCCAGGCACAAAAATGGCCTATGGCTGGAGATGGGTCCCATGCCCTAAGAGCCAGCTGGGAAAACTATGCCTTCTTCTAAAGCTCTTTGGGAACCGCTTGCGTAGCACCACAGACCTGGGGGCTGCAGGCTTTGCTCCTGCCTTCAGCCTCAAAGCCACCCTTTCCCACCTGGCGCCGCGCCAGGCTCAAAAATGGCCATACGGCTGGAGATGGGTCCCCCGCCCAGAGAGCCAGCAGGGAAAACTATGCCTTGTTCTAAAGCTCTTTGGGAACCGCTTGCGTAGCCCCACAGACCTGGGGGCTGCGGGCTTTCCTGCTGTTTTTAGCCTCGACACCACCCTTTCCCACTTGGCGCCGCGCCAGGCTCAAAAATGGCCATACGGCTGGAGATGGGTCCCCCGCCCAGAGAGCCAGCAGGGAAAACTATGCCTTGTTCTAAAGCTCTTTGGGAACCGCTTGCGTAGCCCCACAGACCTGGGGGCTGCGGGCTTTCCTGCTGCCTTCAAGCCTCAAAGCCACCCTTTCCCACTGGGCGCCGGGCCAGGCACAAAAATGGCCTATGGCTGGAGATGGGTCCCCCGAACAAAGAGCCAGCAGGGAAAACTATGCCTTGTTCTAAAGCTCTTTGGGAACTGCTTGCGTAGCCCCACAGACCTGGGGGCTGCAGGCTTTCCTGCTGCCTTCAGCCTCAAAGCCACCCTTTCCCACTTGGCGCCCTATCAAGCACAAAAATGGCCTATGGCTGGAGATGGGTCCCAGGCCCAAAGAGCCAGCAGGGAAAACTATGCCTTGTTCTAAAGCTCTTTGGGAACCGCTTGCTTGGCCCCACAGACGTGGGGGCTGCGGGCTTTCCTGCTGCCTTCAGCCTCGACACCACCCTTTCCCACTTGGCGCCGCGCCAGGCACAAAAATGGCCATACGGCTGGAGATGGGTCCCCCGCCCAGAGAGCCAGCAGGGAAAACTATGCCTTGTTCTAAAGCTCTTTGGGAACCGCTTGCGTAGCCCCACAGACCTGGGGGCTGCGGGCTTTCCTGCTGCCTTCACCCTCAAAACCACCCTTTCCCACTTGGCACTGCTCCAGGCTCAAAAATGGCCATACGGCTGGAGATGGGTCCCCCACCCAAAGAGCCAGCAGGGAAAACTATGCCTTGTTCTAAAGCTCTTTGGGAACCGCTTGCGTAGCCCCACAGACCTGGGGGCTGCAGGCTTTCCTGCTGTCTTTAGCCTCGACACCACCCTTTCCCACTTGGCGCCCTATCAGGCACAAAAATGGCCTATGGGTGGAGATGGGTCCCATGCCCAAAGAGCCAGCAGGGAAAACTATGCCTTGTTCTAAAGCTCTTTGGGAACCGCTTGCGTAGCCCCACAGACCTGGGGGCTGCGGGCTTTCCTGCTGCCTTCAGCCTCAAAGCCACCCTTTCACACTTGGCACCGCGCCAGGCACAAAAATGGCCATACGGCTGGAGATGGGTCCCCCGCCCAAAGAGCCAGCAGGGAAAACTATGCCTTGTTCTAAAGCTCTTTGGGAACTGCTTGCGTAGCTCCACAGACCTGGGGGCTGCGGGCTTTCCTGCTGCCTTTAGCCTCGACACCACCCTTTCCCTCTTGGCGCCGCGCCAGGCACAAAAATGGCCGTACGGCTGGAGATGGGTCCCCCGCCCAGAGAGCCAGCAGGGAAAATTATGCCTTGTTCTAAAGCTCTTTGGGAACCGCTTGCGTAGCCGCACAGACCTGGGGGCTGCGGGCTTTCCTGCTGCCTTCAGCCTCGACACCACCCTTTCCCACTTGGCGCCCTATCAAGCACAAAAATGGCCTATGGCTGGAGATGGGTCCCATGCCCAAAGAGCCAGCAGGGAAAACTATGCCTTGTTCTAAAGCTCTTTGGGAACCGCTTGCGTAGCCCCACACACGTGGGGGCTGCGGGCTTTCCTGATGCCTTCAGCCTCAAAACCACCCTTTCCCACTTGGCCCCCGGCCAGGCACAAAAATGGCCATACGGCTGGAGATGGGTCCCCCGCCCAAAGAGCCAGCAGGGAAAACTATGCCTTGTTCTAAAGCTCTTTGGGAACCGCTTGCGTAGCCCCACAGACCTGGGGGCTGCAGGCTTTGCTGCTGCCTTCAGCCTCAAAACCACCCTTTCCCACTTGGCGCTGCGCCAGGCACAAAAATGGCCATACGGCTGGAGATGGGTCCCCCGCCCAAAGAGCCAGCAGGGAAAATTATGCCTTGTTCTAAAGCTCTTTGGGAACCGCTTGCGTAGCCCCACAGACCTGGGGACTGCGGGCTTTCCTGCTGCCTTCAAGCCTCAAAGCCACCCTTTCCCACTGGGCGCCGGGCCAGGCACAAAAATGGCCTATGGCTGGAGATGGGTCCCCCGCCCAAAGAGCCAGCAGGGAAAACTATGCCTTGTTCTAAAGCTCTTTGGGAACCGCTTGCGTAGCCCCACAGACCTGGGGGCTGTGGGCTTTCCTGCTGCCTTCAGCCTCAAAACCACCCTTTCCCACTACGCAACGCGCCAGGCATAAAAATAGCCATACGACTGGAGATGGGTCCCCCGCCCAAAGAGCCAGCAGGGAAAACTATGCCTTGTTCTAAAGCTCTTTGGGAACCGCTTGCGTAGCCCCACAGACCTTGGGGCTGCGGGCTTTCCTGCTGCCTTCAGCCTCGACAGCACCCTTTCCCACTTGGCTTCGCGCCAGGCACAAAAATGGCCTATGGCTGGAGATGGGTCCCATGCCCTAAGAGCCAGCTGGGAAAACTATGCCTTCTTCTAAAGCTCTTTGGGAACCGCTTGCGTAGCACCACAGACCTGGGGGCTGCAGGCTTTGCTCCTGCCTTTAGCCTCAAAGCCACCCTTTCCCACTGGGCGCCGGGCCAGGCACAAAAATGGCCTATGGCTGGAGATGGGTCCCCCGCCCAAAGAGCCAGCAGGGAAAACTATGCCTTGTTCTAAAGCTCTTTGGGAACCGCTTGCGTAGCCCCACAGACCTGGGGGCTGCGGGCTTTCCTGCTGCCTTCAGCCTCAAAGCCAACCTTTCGCACTTGGGGCTTCGCCAGGCACAAAAATGGCCATATGGCTGGAGATGGGTCCCCCTCCCAAAGAGCGAGCAGGGAAAACTATGCCTTGTTCTAAAGCTCTTTGGGAACCGCTTGCGTAGCCCCACAGACCTGGGGGCTTCGGGCTTTCCTGCTGCCTTCAGCCTCAAAGCCACCCTTTCCCTCTTGGCGCCGGGCCAGGGACAAAAATGGCCATACGGCTGGAGATGGGTCCCATGCTCAAAGAGCCAGCAGGGAAAACTATGCCTTGTTCTAAAGCTCTTTGGGAACCGCTTGCTTGGCCCCACAGACCTGGGGGCTGCAGGCTTTGCTGCTGCCTTCAGCCTCGACACCACCCTTTCCCACTACGCACCGCGCCAGGCACAAAAATGGCCATACGTCTGGAGATGGGTCCCACGCCCAAAAAGCCAGCTGGGAAAACTATGCCTTGTTCTAAAGCTCTTTGGGAACCGCTTGCTTGGCCCCACAGACGTGGGGGCTGCGGGCTTTCCTGCTGTCTTCAGCCTCGACACCACCCTTTCCCACTTGGCGCCCTATCAGCCACAAAAATGGCCATACGGCTGGAGATGGGTCCCCCGCCCAAAGAGCCAGCAGGGAAAACTATGCCTTGTTCTAAAGCTCTTTGGGAACCGCTTGCGTAGCCCCACAGACCTGGGGGCTGCGGGCTTTCCTGCTGCCTTCAGCCTCAAAGCCACCCTTTCGCACTTGGGGCTTCGCCAGGCACAAAAATGGCCATATGGCTGGAGATGGGTCCCCCTCCCAAAGAGCGAGCAGGGAAAACTATGCCTTGTTCTAAAGCTCTTTGGGAACCGCTTGCGTAGCCCCACAGACGTGGGGGCTGCGGGCTTTCCTGCTGCCTTCAGCCTCGATACCACCATTTCCCACTTGGCGCTGCGCCATGCACAAAAATGGCCATACGGCTGGAGATGGGTCCCCCGCCCAAAGAGCCAGCAGGGAAAACTATGCCTTGTTCTAAAGCTCTTTGGGAACCGCTTGCGTAGCACCACAGACCTGGGGGCTGCGGGCTTTCCTGCTGCCTTCAGCCTCGACACCACACTTTCCCTCTTGGCGCCGCGCCAGGCACAAAAATGGCCGTACGGCTGGAGATGGGTCCCCCGCCCAAAGAGCCAGCAGGGAAAACTATGCCTTGTTCTAAAGCTCTTTGGGAACCGCTTGCGTAGCCGCACAGACCTGGGGGCTGCGGGCTTTCCTGCTGCCTTCAGCCTCAAAGCCACCCTTTCCCACTTGGCTTCGCGCCAGGCACAAAAATGGCCTATGGCTGGAGATGGGTCCCATGCCCTAAGAGCCAGCTGGGAAAACTATGCCTTGTTCTAAAGCTCTTTGGGAACCGCTTGCGTAGCCCCACACACCTGGGGGCTGCGGGCTTTCCTGCTGCCTTCAGCCTCAAAGCCACCCTTTCCCACTTGGCCCCCGGCCAGGCACAAAAATGGCCATATGTCTGCAGATGGGTCCCCCGCCCAAAGAGCCAGCAGGGAAAACTATGCCTTGTTCTAAAGCTCTTTGGGAACCGCTTGCGTAGCCCCACAGACCTGGGGGCTGCAGGCTTTGCTGCTGCCTTCAGCCTCAAAACCACCCTTTCCCACTTGGCGCTGCGCCAGGCACAAAAATGGCCATACGGCTGGAGATGGGTCCCCCGCCCAAAGAGCCAGCAGGGAAAACTATGCCTTGTTCTAAAGCTCTTTGGGAACCGCTTGCGTAGCCCCACAGACCTGGGGGCTGCGGGCTTTCCTGCTGCCTTCAAGCCTCAAAGCCACCCTTTCCCACTGGGCGCCGCGCCAGGCACAAAAATGGCCTATGGCTGGAGATGGGTCCCCCGAACAAAGAGCCAGCAGGGAAAACTATGCCTTGTTCTAAAGCTCTTTGGGAACCGCTTGCGTAGCCCCACAGACCTGGGGGCTGCAGGCTTTCCTGCTGCCTTCAGCCTCAAAGCCACCCTTTCCCACTTGGCGCCCTATCAAGCACAAAAATGGCCTATGGCTGGAGATGGGTCCCCCGCCCAAAGAGCCAGCAGGGAAAACTATGCCTTGTTCTAAAGCTCTTTGGGAACCGCTTGCGTAGCCCCACAGACCTGGGGGCTGCGGGCTTTCCTGCTGCCTTCAGCCTCGACAACACCCTTTCCCACTTGGCACTGCTCCAGGCTCAAAAATGGCCATACGGCTGCAGATGGGTCCCCCGCCCAGAGAGCCAGCAGGGAAAACTATGCCTTGTTCTAAAGCTCTTTGGGAACCGCTTGCGTAGCCCCACAGACCTGGGGGCTGCGGGCTTTGCTGCTGCCTTCAGCCTCAAAGCCACCCTTTCCCACTTGGCGCCGTGCCAGGCACAAAAATGGCCATACGGCTGGAGATGGGTCCCCCGCCCAAAGAGCCAGCAGGGAAAACTAGGCCTTGTTCTAAAGCTCTTTGGGAACGGCTTGCTTGGCCCCACAGACCTGGGGGCTGCAGTCTTTGCTGCTGCCTTCAGCCTCTACACCACCCTTTCCCACTTGGCGCCGGGCCAGGGACAAAAATGGCCATACGGCTGGAGATGGGTCCCCCACCCAAAGAGCCAGCAGGGAAAACTATGCCTTGTTCTAAAGCTCTTTGGGAACCGCTTGCGTAGCCCCACAGACCTGGGGGCTGCAGGCTTTGCTCCTGCCTTCAGCCTCAAAGCCACCCTTTCCCACTTGGCGCCCTGTCAGGCACAAAAATGGCCATACGGCTGGAGATGGGTCCCCCGCCCAAAGAGCCAGCAGGGAAAACTATGCCTTGTTCTAAAGCTCTTTGGGAACCGCTTGCGTAGCCCCACAGACCTGGGGGCTGCAGGCTTTGCTCCTGCCTTCAGCCTCAAAGCCACCCTTTCCCACCTGGCGCCGCGCCAGGCTCAAAAATGGCCATACGGCTGGAGATGGGTCCCCGCCCAGAGAGCCAGCAGGGAAAACTATGCCTTGTTCTAAAGCTCTTTGGGAACCGCTTGCGTAGCCCCACAGACCTGGGGACTGCGGGCTTTCCTGCTGCCTTCAGCCTCGACACCACCCTTTCCCACTTGGCACCGCGCCAGGCACAAAAATGGCCATACGGCTGGAGATGGGTCCCCCGCCCAAAGAGCCAGCAGGGAAAACTATGCCTTGTTCTAAAGCTCTTTGGGAACCGCTTGCGTAGCCCCACAGACCTGGGGGCTGCGGGCTTTCCTGCTGCCTTCAGCCTCGACACCACCCTTTCCCACTTGGCGCCCTATCAGGCACAAAAATGGCCATACGGCTGGAGATGGGTCCCCCACCCAAAGAGCCAGCAGGGAAAACTATGCCTTGTTCTAAAGCTCTTTGGGAACCGCTTGCGTAGCCCCACAGACCTGGGGGCTGCGGGCTTTGCTGCTGCCTTCAGCCTCAAAGCCACCCTTTCCCACTTGGCGCCGCGCCAGGCACAAAAATGGCCTATGGCTGGAGATGGGTCCCCCGCCCAAAGAGCCAGCAGGGAAAACTATGCCTTGTTCTAAAGCTCTTTGGGAACGGCTTGCTTGGCCCCACAGACCTGCGGGCTGCGGGCTTTCCTGCTGCCTTCAGCCTCAAAACCACCCTTTCCCACTACGCACCGCGCCAGGCACAAAAATGGCCATACGTCTGGAGATGGGTCCCCCGCCCAAAGAGCCAGCAGGGAAAACTATGCCTTGTTCTAAAGCTCTTTGGGAACCGCTTGCTTGGCCCCACAGACGTGGGGGCTGCGGGCTTTCCTGCTGTCTTCAGCCTCGACACCACCCTTTCCCACTTGGCGCCCTATCAGGCACAAAAATGGCCATACGGCTGGAGATGGGTCCCCCGCCCAAAGAGCCAGCAGGGAAAACTATGCCTTGTTCTAAAGCTCTTTGGGAACCGCTTGCGTAGCCCCACAGACCTGGGGGCTGCAGGCTTTCCTGCTGCCTTCAGACTCGACACCACCCTTTCCCACTTGGCGCCGCGCCAGGCACAAAAATGGCCATACGACTCGACATGTGTCCGCCGCCCAAAGAGCCAGCAGGGAAAACTATGCCTTGTTCTAAAGCTCTTTGGGAACCGCTTGCGTAGCCCCACAGACCTTAGGGCTGCAGGCTTTGCTGCTGCCTTCAGCCTCAAAACCACCCTTTCCCACTTGGCGCCGCGCCAGGCTCAAAAATGGCCATACGGCTGGAGATGGGTCCCCCGCCCAAAGAGCCAGCAGGAAAACTATGCCTTGTTCTAAAGCTCTTTGGAACCGCTTGCGTAGCCCCACAGACCTGGGGGCTGCAGGCTTTGCTGCTGCCTTCAGCCTCAAAGCCACCCTTTCCCACTTGGCGTCGCGCTAGGCACAAAAATGGCCATACGGCTGGAGATGGGTCCCCCGCCCAAGGAGCCAGCAGGGAAAACTATGCCTTGTTCTAAAGCTCTTTGGGAACCGCTTGCGTAGCCCCACAGACCTGGGGGCTGCGGGCTTTCCTGCTGCCTTCAGACTCAAAGCCACGCTTTCCAACTTGGCGCCGCGCCAGGCACAAAAATGGCCATATGGCTGGAGATGGGTCCCTGCCCAAAGAGCCAGCAGGGAAAACTATGCCTTGTTCTAAAGCTCTTTGGGAACCGCTTGCGTAGCCCCACAGACCTGGGGGCTGCGGGCTTTCCTGCTGCCTTCAGCCTCAAAGCCACCCTTTCCCACTTGGCGCCGCGCCAGGCACAAAAATGGCCATACGGCTGGAGATGGGTCCCCCGCGCAAAGAGCCTGCAGGGAAAGCTTTGTCTACAGTCAGTCAAGGTCGACGTACTCAACACTGATAAGAAAGATCACATGTGTTCTTGTGCTGAGGGATATCAAGTGGAAATCCTTCTCGCGGAGTGATCAAGCGATTTAAACTTTTCATCATAATCCAAAGTCTAACATGCAAAACAATTGTCTAAGCAAAGCACAATACAGTGAGTATTAGTAAAACAACAACAGAGTGAAGCATCTTGTTATAAAGTCCTGTAACTGTCGGTGACCATCCAAAAAGAGGATCTCCCCATCTATGTCCTTCGCCTCTCTTCACTCTTTCCAACGCTTTGTGTATTTCTTCAACCTGATGATGGACGGTAATCAAAGTTGTCTGTCTATTTTCTTGGGCCTCTTTCAAGAGTCGCTTCAATTCATTGTGTTTTAGCAGCTTCTTCACCAGGGAGAGATTCATTCCGATAGGGGCAGGCAACAATCTCGAATCAACGTATAATTAGGTTGTAGCAATTGAAAAGACGTAACAGGAGCTTAATAATTGAAGTCGCATCCCGTAACTTTGTGTTAGTAAAGTTCAAACACAAAGATTTGAGTGATTACTATGTCATCTCTGAATACAAGACTACAGGGAGACCTCATGCTAACGCACCCTTTCCCAATATAGTCAAGCACAGTCTCTGGGGTTTCATCGGGATGTGTCTCAAAGTGACAAACATTCTGGTTGGTGTCAAGACAAAGGTCTTGTGCTTTGAGAGTATTACTCTCACAAATGAATCCTTGTTGGTCTCGTGAAACGCATGCGTCAACATCAGCAGTTTGCCATTTAGTCTCATTTTGTCGTGCCCAACCTCTGTGCTGTGTTGGATAGAGTAGAGCTCCTTGGTGATTCAACCCCAGTGCGATGATTGGGTATGTGGTGTATACGGAGGCATTGCGTATCGTTAAGACAAAAGCTGTGGCTTTGCTCTCAGTGGGATCGTAGGTGAAATTAACCAGATACCACCTGGACTGAAATTTTTTTCTCAAATTCAATTGCGTTATCCCATATTACTTTCGAATTTCGGTGGGCAAGGTGCCTTCTTTACCTTCCCTTATGATTGCGGCTGTCATAGATTGCATCCACAATTGGGCTTGGATACAACTAAGAGCCAAGGAAACATTGGTTTGAGTTGTACCAAGTGCATCTGTGATCAGCTGATGGTCTTTTTCACCCGTTTCTTCCCATTGAGGCAATATATTCTATAAAAGCCGTTGGTGGTTTCCCAATGCTAATAGAGAGGACCGTAGGGGATGTCTTAATTTGTCCAGATCAGTAGCGGTTGTGACTAGTTTGTTGGCAAGTATCTCAGCATCTATACTATTCAAGACTCCCAGGCCTGTTCCTAAGATACCAGTCGCATCCCTCTTCCGTCCGTGTGAAGTGGCAAGAGTTCGTTTGCGTAACCATGCTGACCATTCTGCATAAGATGTACTCAGGAATGGTAAGCAGGTGGGTTTGATCGCAGAGATTTTAATCTGCATTGACAATTCTGCTCGTTTGAGGGAATATGTGGGATTAAACAGTACCTGTTGTTGACCTGTGTGTGTTTAATAACGTAAGGGCCAATGTTGAAAATGTAAGGAGTTAGTCTAATGGAGGGCTTAGAAAAGAGAGAGGTGGTTTTTTTTTTTTTCTCTTAGAAGAGAGAGCCTTTGAGAGTTTGTGGGGTGTAGGTTCTGGATTCATTTCAGCAAGTTCAGGTGTATTTGAGTCAATCATAAATTCAAATAACAATTCTGTGCCCTTGTAGCCCCAAATACAGTACACTACTGTAGGTTTGATGAAAGTGAAATTGTGCCAGCAATCTGAATTTGGCTCCATAATTTTGTAACAATCAGTGTTGTATTTGTCCGCTTTGGTAGAGTCTACATAGATGGTTTTAATTACAGTTGGCCTGTGGTGATTAGACCCGTTGATAAATCGGCAACCAATGTGTGTTCTTGTGGAATAATTACTAAATTGGCCAAGAATACAAAAATACAGCATTGTTCACACATTAAGGAAAGTCATAAAATCAAGAGGCTTCTGAGGTAGAATACAGCCGCAGCTAGCACACGAAGAATGCAACAGCTGTGATTCCCTGTACAAGGTTGTTTGCGAAACTACACGAGGGATGGAACGGAACTCGCTTGTTCCGTGGCCTTCCCTTGTGACGAATAGCAGATATGGGGACGAGATGGTACTACGGAACTGATAAGCGGCTTACACGCCACCCGAGCCAACATTTCGTCAAATGTTGATGAAATGCTGTCCTTTTGTGCGAACTTTGCTCACCACAATGTATCAAAACACACCTCCATCCCGGAGGCTATCCGCCCCCGAGGTGTGAACACTCCTCCTTGAGTACATTAATCATAATAAAAGTACATATGACTAAAGTCACTCAAACTCCACTTTGAAGTTAAAAAAATAATATAAAAATAGCCCAAGAGAGGGGGAATGTCTGGGAAGACACCATCGCGAAGAATCCCACCGCTGTTTTCTGGGATCAGTCGACGGGCTGAGCCTTTCTTCCCCCCATAAGGACGCCTTTGGGTAAGACTTTGATTACACCGAGTGCTTTCTCGGGGACTCTAGAAATTTCTCTAGAGAATCTCTACCCTACATTTATAGCCAGGCTGTATCGTTTATAATTTTGTCACGCGTTTGTCTATTTAACAATGTCTTTATTTGCACGTGCTTTGCAGACAGTGTATTTATCACCGGCAATCCTAAAGAACCTGTATATCTGTTGTTTAAATAAACTGCACTGTTTCAGTAGCTAGTCGTTTCGCTTTCTCACTGAACGCGACCAAAACTTGAGAGAGGCCGTGCTGGTTCAGGAGCACGACTAGACTGAAGGTGCAGCCCACTATTAGTGTCTCCAAATCGTAATAGTTTAACACATATTAAACGCGATTGGGCTGATAGTGCTGAATTGGGCATCACTCAGAATTGAAACCCAGCCGCACCTGGCCTCCCACCTCGGTGAGGAGTGTTAGAACGCAAGGGGGTTTATCTTCTGCCAAAACCGCTTGGCCCCGTTTCACGCAACAGAATTTGGCGTAGTCGGCAGGATTGCCATGGATAAACTGCTGCAAAAATATGATTGTGCCCCTTCCCAGGCTGGGAAGGAGTGGGCCCAAAAATTTTGGAAGGATGAAGAGAAAGTGGTGGAACGTATTGAAGAGCGTCGGGTTTCACAGAAGCTCAGAGCGGGGAAAGGCAAGGGTGTGATTTGTGCTGTGTTAGGCGCCTGTTTATCTTGTGCACAACAAGAAGCTAGAGAAACCCCCGCTCCTAATCTGATTTCAGCTGTAGAATATGCAACCCTGAAATCGGAGAATGAGGTGCTGAAGTCATCATTAGCCTTGCAAAAGGAGACAGGAGAAAGATTAAGAACTCAAGTCGATAAGCTTGTGAGTGAGAATGAATGTTTAGGAAACCGGAATGCTCAACTTGGGAGTGAAAATCGCCAACTTAAAATGTTATTGAAAGGGTGACCGGGCTCTTAGATAAAATGCAGCCCTCGACCCAGGTCCAACAGATTCGTAAGTTAATGTGTTATCCAAATTCCGGAACCCAGACCGGAGATTTTTTTGTCTAATAGTGAGGATGACGAAGAAGATGGGGAGGAAAGGACTTTTACTTTGAAATCCCAAGTTTTTCCTTTACGTCCTCTGGTTAAAACTGAAACTGCAGTTGATGATGGTGATGAAATTCACACCACTGTGCGTACCGTTCCATGGACACCAACCGAGTTAACAAAAATAAGGGAGAAATATTCGAGGCGACCAGAAGAGTCAGCTGTTGAGTATGTGTGGCGAGTTTCTTCTGAAGGGGGGGGCAGAATTATGCTGAGTGAGGAAGAAGCAGGAGACTCTTGGGGACCAGGAGTGTTTTTAACCACTATGCCTGGGGATCATAATTATTCCCTAACCGCTCGAGCAGCCTTTTGGGCAGGGGGTATGGATCCGCGAGAGAGGGGGGAGCCGTTAGAGATTAGAGCTACAGGCTACTCTGATCTGTTTGCGGCTGTACGGAAAGCAGCTTGTCTGCAAGCCATGTATGACAGAGAGGAATTTCGGAAATCCCCAATGTCAGCCCCTATCGACCCCGATCGATTAGCCCCTCTCATCCGTGGTCTTCCCGGTTGCCTGAAACCGTTCCTTGTTCGCACTCAAGATCGTATACGGGATGCTCGGGGTGCTCATGGGCGGGGCCGTCGTCACTACATGCCCACCTGGAATGTACAGGAAATAGATCAATATGGGCGCCGAATGGGCTGGGCCAGCCAAACTAGTGAGAAATCCTCCGAACACCCGCGAAAGGTTCGCCAAGTCCAAACTCACACTCAAAACCCTAAATCAGAGGGAAGGTTTAAGCCAGATAAGGACCGGAATGAGTTGTGGCGTAAAGCCCTACAATTAGGGGTGCCCCGACAATTCTTGCACGGTGACCCTACGGGAGATCTCCGTACGCTAGTCCAATCTCTACCTAGAAAGAATAATGCGGCTGGGGAGAAAAGTCTAACCAGAGAATCCCCAAGCCGTGAGAAAACTGTGCCTTCTGCACCGGAACATAACTTGATTGATTTGACAGAGTCCCAGCCACAACACTCCTATCCCCGGGGAGGGCACTGAGCAACCCTGTCGGGCAGGTACTAGCAATCCAATGGCGCTCTCATAAAGACTCCGAACCTGTTATTGTCATTCCTGTTGGACCCCGGAAGATATTGGTAAATTTTATTATTGATACCGGAGCCCAAATGTCTGCAATCACTAACGAAACAGCACAACTTCTAGGTATAAATCCCACCCGACGCAGAGTCAACTTCACAGGAATTGATGGTGTGGTAAAAACATGCCCCACTGCAAAAATTAACCTCTGGTTGCCGGGAGAGCAGCGAATGACTAGGACAGAAGTGTTAGTGGGTGCCTCACGTAGACCCGACTCAAAGTGTCAGGGACCCGCACAGGAAGTTAAATTCCTGGGGGTCTGGTGGATTAAGGGAGCTGCTTCTGTCCCTCAGGATACCCTGAAAAAATAGAACATGGACAGAATCCTTCCAGCACGAAGGAGTTACAGCAGGTCCTGGGAACTTTAAGTTATTGGCGTAAACACATCCCTGGCTTTTCCATCATTGCTCGCCCCTTCATAGCTTGCCAAAAAAGGGTAAATCCTGGGTGTGGACTGAACAACACACTAATGCTCTGCAATTACTAATAAAGGAGCTAAGGTTATTCCAACAACTTGGCCCCATACATCCAACTGACCCTGTCCATGTAGAATGGGGGCTCAGTGAACATGGTTCCCGTTGTAATTTATGGCAGAAGGGACCAGCAGGACCGGAGAGACCATTAGAATTTTGCTCACACTCCTTCAATGATACTGAATGCAGCTATTCAGACCTGGAGAAGGGTTTACTGTCCCTGGTGCGAGCGTTGCAACGAGCAGAGCAGATAAGAAGAGAACAGAGTGTGATCTTTCCTGGGACCTTTTCGCCTCCCAGATGTGGTCCTTAAAGGGACACCACCACCAGCTGGCATTGCCCAGAGACCTACAGTTCGAAAGTGGTATGCTTATTTAGAAGGCATTAATGAAATCAAGCCAGTCTCTGAAGGCAGTGTTAAAGTATCCAAGGCTACTTCACAAGGATACCAAAGGATATAGATGGTGCCCTATTGTTCCAATCCCCACCAAACAGACCATCTCCGATCCAAGAAGCACCTCCTTTGAGGGACAGCAGTGATCTTAGAGGAGTGTGGTTTACTGGTGCGTCATCTCACCGTTAAAAAAATAAGTGCAAATATAAGGCCGTAGCACTGGAAGTAACAACGGGAGAAAGAGCAATTGAAATAGGGGAGGGTAGGGGAACTCAGAGCTGTCCTACTAGCTGCACAACATGGAGCCACCTCCTTTTACGCTGAGTCATATGCTGTTCTTAAAGGAGCCACTGAATGGCTAGGACACTGGGCAGCCAACGATTGGCAGGTGAATAGAGTCCCAGTTTGGGAGACAGATAATTGGAAGCAACTGTTGGAAATAGGAGGACAGAGACCATTGCACATTGCTTGGGTAAAAGGCCACGATCGTTCAAACTCGATCACTGCTCAGTTCAACCAACAGGTAGATGGCCTCACGCGGCTACAACAAATTGACATTGTAGATGATGGTCGGGAATGGGAACGCTTACTTGAATCGTTACATGTTAAACGTGGCCGCACAGGCCGTCCTGACCTGTATCGGGAAGGTGGGTGGCTTGTGTCAGTTAAGCTGTGCGAACAAATAGTAACTGCCTGTTCACAATGTCGCCTACGACTCAGCAAAGATCATCCGAGTAAGGCGCCTCCCTTACACATGCGGGACAAGAAAGCGTTGTGGCATTCATGGCAGCTTGATTATATTGGGCCCTTGAGATCATCAGGTGGGAAAAGATATGTCCTGGTAGGAGTGGAGATTATCTCCAGCCTCAGTATGGCCAGCAGTTTCAAACCAGCTACCAGGGACAACACAGTGAAAGGCCTAACAGGGTGGTTCAGCACACTTCCCCTTCCCGACGAAATCCAGAGTGATAACGTTTCACACTTTACGGCTTCGGTGGTACAAGATTGGGCCAAGGAAGAAGGGATTCGATGGGTATTTCATACTCCCTATTATCCCCAGGCTAATGGCATTGTTGAACGCACCAATAGATTGGTTAAGCGTTTTGCAAAAAGTCATGAACCTGGTTGGCATTTGCGATTGGATGATGCCATCTATCAACTAAATAACAAATGGAGTGGAGACGGCTGTCCTAAAATGAAAGCTTTCTGTGTACCTGCCAATATTATCTCGCCAAAGGCTGCCAATGAACCGGGAAAATACCCCGGAAGATTTCACCCTGGACTACCTGTGCTAGTGAAAATGCCTCAAAATGGGACGGTGCCAATGGTGCTAGCTACTCCCAAAAATCCCTATGCATGGGAAGCCAAGGATTGTTCAGGGAAGATACACCGGATCAGCACCCGGTGGACCGCACCTTCTTTTTAACCCCGTCGGTCGAATAAGACCGAGCAGATTTTCTTTTCCTTTATGTCTTACAGGAACCTTGGATGAGCTGTACAGACGGATTGGCCTACGCTACCTTTGAATGTCTCCAGGGAATCCTGACATTGAACCTGGCAATAATACTACTTTTATGATGTATGGCTATTTGGAGGCCCAAATTCTAAAATGACGAATTGGCAGATGGAATTGATGCTATTCAGTTTCACCTTTTTATTCCCTGTTGTTTGTAGTCAAAGAGACCCAGAGTGGCCATGGTCTCAAGCCTTTCTCGTCTATAATACAAGACTACAGGGAGACCTCATGCTAACGCACCCTTTCCCAATATAGTCAAGCACAGTCTCTGGGGTTTCATCGGGATGTGTCTCAAAGTGACAAGCATTCTGGTTGGTGTCAAGACAAAGGTCTTGTGCTTTGAGAGTATTACTCTCACAAATGAATCCTTGTTGGTCTCGTGAAACGCATGCGTCAACATCAGCAGTTTGCCATTTAGTCTCATTTTGTCGTGCCCAACCTCTGTGCTGTGTTGGATAGAGTAGAGCTCCTTGGTGATTCAACCCCAGTGCGATGATTGGGTATATGGTGGATACTGAGGCATTGCGTATCGTTAAGACAAAAGCTGTGGCTTTGCTCTCAGTGGGATCGTAGGTGAAATTAACCAGATACCACCAGGATTGAAATTTTCTCTCAAACTCAATTGCGTTATCCCATATTACTTTTCGAATTTCGGTGGGCAAGGTGCCTTCTTCACCTTCCCTTATGATTTATGAGTTTTTGCAAAACGCTTAACCAATCCGTTGGTGCATTCAACAATGCCATTAGCCTGAGGATAATAGGGAGTATGAAATACCCATCGAATCCCTTCTTCTTTGGCCCAATCTTGTACCACTGTAGCGGTAAAGTGTGAACCGTTATCACTTTGGATTTCCTCGGGAAGGGGAAGTGTGCTGAACCACCCTTTTAGGCCTTTCACTGTGTTGTCCCCAGCAGCTGATTTGAAGCCAGTGGCCATACTGAGGCTGGAGATAATCTCCACTCCGACTAGGACATATCTTTTCCCACCTGATGATCTCAAGGGCCCAATATAATCAATCTGCCATGAATGCCACAACATTTTCTTGTCCCGCATGTGTAAGGGAGGCGCCTTACTCGGATGATCTTTGCTGAGTCGTAGGCGACATTGTGACCAGGCAGTTACTACTTGTTCGCACAGCTTAACCGACACAGGCCACCCCCGGGCTAGACCTTCCTGATACAGATCAGCACGGCCTGTATGGCCAGGCTTAATATGTAACCATTCCCGACCATCATCTACAGTGTCAATTTGTTGTAGCCGCGTGAGGCTATCTACCTGTTGGTTGAACTGAGCAGTGATCGAGTTTGAACGATCGTGGCCTTTTACCCAAGCAATGTGCAATGGTCTCTGTCCTCCTATTTCCAACAGTTGCTTCCAACTGTCTGTCTCCCAGATCGGGACTCTATTCACCTGCCAATCATTGGCTGCCCAGTGTCCTAGCCATTCAGTGGCTCCTTTAAAAACAGCATATGAGTCAGTGTAAATGTAAGTAGCTCCATGTTGTGCAGCTAGTAGGACGGCTCTGAGTTCCCCTACTTGTGCCCTACCTTCTCCTGTTTCAATTGCTCTTTCCCCCGTTGCTACTTCCAGTGCTACGGCCTTGTATTTCCACTTGCTGTTCTCACGGTGAGATGACACACCAGTAAACCACACTCCTGTAAGATCACTGCCTGCTTTCAGAGGAGGTGCTTCTTGGATTGGAGATGGTCTGTTTGGTGGGGATTGGAACAATAGGGCACCATCTCTATCCTTCTGGAGCATGGATACTTTGATACTACCTTCAGAGATTGGCATGATATCATTAATGCCTTCTAAATAAGCATGCCACTTTCGAACTGTGGGTTTCTGGGCAATGCCAGCTGGTGGTGGTGTCCCTTTAAGGACCACATCTGGGAGGCGAAAAGGGCCCCGAACAATCACGCTCTGTTCTCTCCTTATCTGCTCTGCTCGTTGCAATGCTCGCACCAGGGACAGTAAACCCTTCTCCAGGTCTGAATAGCTGCTCTCAGTATCATTAAAGGCGTGAGAGCTAAATTCTAATGGTCTCTCCGGTCCTGCTGGTCCCTTCTGGCATAAATTACAATGGGAACCATGTTCACTGAGCCCCCATTCTACATGGACAGGGTCAGTTGGATGTATGGGGCCAAGTTGTTGGAATAACCTTAGCTCTTTTATTAGCAATTCTAGTGCATTAGTGTGTTGTTCAGTCGACTCCCAGGATTTACCTTTTTTGAGCAAACAATAAAGGGGGCGAGCAATGATGGAAAAGCCAGGGATGTGTTTACGCTAATAACTTAAAGTTCCCAGGACTTGCTGTAACTCCTTCGTGCTGGAAGGATTCTGTCCATGTTCTATTTTTTCAGGGTATCCTGAGGGACAGAAGCAGCTCCCTTAATCCACCAGACCCCCAGGAATTTAACTTCCTGTGCGGGTCCCTGACACTTTGAGTCGGGAATTTCCAATCCCAAATCTGATAATGTTTTTCGGATGTTTTCCATCATGTCTTGTACACTTTCTTGGTTCTCTCCCCTATTAAGATGTCATCAATAATATATTGGTATACTGTACATCCCTGTGAAACAGGAATCTCTGATAGCACTTTAGCCAAAGCATTATGGGCAATAGTGGGGGAATGTTTGTATCCTTGTGGAAAGCGGTTAAAGGTATATTGCACTCCTTTCCATGTGAATGCAAACTGCGCTTTGTCCTGCTCAAGGAGGAGAATCATAAAAAAATATGTCTTTAAAATCTAAGGCAACCCTGCAAGGATGGGCAGCTCCTTTTATCATTGTCACAATTTCCGCGATATTCGGAACAGCAGCGGTCAGAGGTGCAGTGTTGGCGTTTAATTTTCCGTAATCTACTGTGAAACGCCATTGCCTTTTTGGTTTCTTTACTGGCCACACCGGTGAAAAATAAGGCGAGTGAATCCTCTTAATGATGTCCCTTTTTTTCTAAATTTGATACCAATCTGTCTGCTCCTGCAACAGCAGTTGCAGGCAGTGGATACTACAGGACACCAGAGATTTTAGAGGGAGGGAAAAGTATGGAAGTTTCCAATAGACTCAATTTCACTGTGTCTATTACTTTTTCAAATCCTGCAAAACTTCACACTGTGGAGACATCATTAAGAAAAGTCATTAAGAAACCCTCGGACGGCAGGCTTTCGTGATGCCTTCAGCCTCAAAACCACCCTTTCCCACGACGCACCGCGCCAGGCACAAAAATGGCCATACGGCTGGAGATGGGTCCCCCGCCCAAAGAGCCAGCAGGGAAAACTATGCCTTGTTCTAAAGCTCTTTGGGAACCGCTTGCGTAGCCCCACAGACCTGGGGGCTGCAGGCTTTCCTGCTGCCTTCAGCCTCGACACCACCCTTTCCCACTTGGCGCTTCGCCAGGCATAAAAATGGCCTATGGCTGGAGATGGGTCTCCAGCCCAAGGAGCCATCAGGGAAAACTATGCCTTGTTCTAAAGCTCTTTGGGAACCGCTTCCATAGCCCCACAGACCTGGGGGCTGCAGGCTTTCCTGCTGTCTTCAGCCTCAAAGCCACCCTTTCCCACTTGGCGCCGCATCAGGCACAAAAATGGCCTATGGCTGGAGATGGGTCCCACGCTCAAAGAGCCAGCAGGGAAAACTATGCCTTGTTCTAAAGCTCTTTGGGAACCGCTTGCGTAGCCCCACAGACCTGGGGGCTGCGGGCTTTCCTGCTGCATTCAGCCTCCACACCACCCTTTCCCACTTGGCGCCGCGCCAGGCACAAAAATGGCCTATGGCTGGAGATGGGTCCCCCGCCCAAAGAGACAGCAGGGAAAATTATGCCTTGTTCTAAAGCTCTTTGGGAACTGCTTGCGTAGTCCCACAGACCTGGGGGCTGCGGGCTTTCCTGCTGCCTTCAGCCTCAAAACCACCCTTTCCCACTACGCACCGCGCTAGGCATAGAAATAGCCATACGACTGGAGATGGGTCCCCCGCCCAAAGAGCCAGCAGGGAAAACTATGCCTTGTTCTAAAGCTCTTTGGGAACCGCTTGCATAGCCCCACAGACCTGGGGGCTGCGGGCTTTGCTGCTGCCTTCAGCCTCGACAGCACCCTTTCCCACTTGGCGCCGCGCCAGGCACAAAAACGGCCTATGGCTGGAGATGGGTCCCCCGCCCAGAGAGCCAGCAGGGAAAATTATGCCTTGTTCTAAAGCTCTTTGGGAACTGCTTGCGTAGCCCCAGAGACCTGGGGGCTGCAGGCTTTCCTGCTGCCTTCAGCCTCAAAGCCACCCTTTCCCACTTGGCGCCGCGCCAGGCACAAAAATGGCCATACGGCTGGAAATGGGTCCCCCGTCCAAAGAGCCAGCAGGGAAAACTATGCCTTCTTCTAAAGCTCTTTGGGAACCGCTTGCGTAGCCCCACAGACCTGGGGGCTGCAGGCTTTCCTGCTGCCTTCAGCCTCAAAGCCACCCTTTCCCACTTGGCGCCCTATCAGGCACAAAAATGGCCTATGGCTGGAGATGGGTCCCATGGCCAAAGAGCCATCAGGGAAAACTATGCCTTGTTCTAAAGCTCTTTGGGAACCGCTTGCTTGGCCCCACAGACCTGGGGGCTGCAGGCTTTCCTGCTGCCTTCAGCCTCAAAACCACCCTTTCCCACTATGCACCGCGCCAGGCACAAAAATGGCCATACGGCTGGAGATGGGTCCCCCGCCCAAAGAGCTAGCAGGGAAAACTATGCCTTGTTCTAAAGCTCTTTGGGAACCGCTTGCGTAGCCCCACAGACCTGGGGGCTGTGGGCTTTCCTGCTGCCTTCAGCCTCGACACCACCCTTTCCCACTTGGCGCCGCGCCAAGCACAAAAATGGCCATACGGCTGGAGATGGGTCCCCCGCCCAAAGAGCCAGCAGGGAAAACTATGCCTTTTTCTAAAGCTCTTTGGGAACCGCTTGCGTAGCCCCACAGACCTGGGGGTGTGGGCTTTGCTGCTGCCTTCAGCCTCAAAGCCACCCTTTCCCGCTTCGCGCCGGGCCAGGCACAAAAATGGCCATACGGCTGGAGATGGGTCCCCCGCCCAGAGAGCCAGCAAGGAATATTATGCCTTGTTCTAAAGCTCTTTGGGAACCGCTTGCGTAGCCGCACAGACTTGGCGCTGCGGGCTTTCCTGCTGCCTTCAGCCTCAAAGCCACCCTTTCCCACTTGGCGTCGCGCCAGGCACAAAAATGGCCATACGGCTGGAGATGGGTCCCATGCCCAAAGGCCCACAAAGGAAAACTATGCCTTGTTCTAAAGCTCTTTGGGAACCGCTTGCGTAGCCCCACAGACGTGGGGCCTGCAGGCTTTCCTGCTGCCTTCAGCCTCAAAACCGCCCTTTCCCACTTGGCGCCGGGCCAGGCACAAAAATTGCCATACGGCTGGAGATGGGTCCCCCGCCCAAAGAGCCAGCAGGGAAGACTATGCCTTGTTCTAAAGCTCTTTGGGAACCGCTTGCGTAGCCCCACAGACCTGGGGGCTGCGGGCTTTGCTGCTGCCTTCAGCCTCGACACCACCCTTTCCCACTTGTCGCCGCGCCAGGCACAAAAACAGCCTATGGCTGCAGATGGGTGCCCCGCCCAGAGAGCCAGCAGGGAAAACTATGCCTTGTTCTAAAGCTCTTTGGGAACCGCTTGCGTAGCCCCACAGACCTGGGGGCTGCAGGCTTTCCTGCTGCCTTCAGCCTCGACAGCACCCTTTCCCACTTGGCGTCGCGCCAGGCAGAAAAATGGCCTATGGGTGGAGATGGGTCCCATGCCCAAAGAGCCACCAGGGAAAACTATGCCTTGTTCTAAAGCTCTTTGGGAACCGCTTGCATAGCCCCACAGACCTGGGGGCTGTGGGCTTTCCTGCTGCCTTCAGCCTCGACACCACCCTTTCCCACTTGGCGCCGTGCCAGGCACAAAAATGGCCATACGTCTGGAGATGGGTCCCCCGCCCAAAGAGCCAGCAGGGAAAACTATGCCTTGTTCTAAAGCTCTTTGGGAACCGCTTGCGTAGCCCCACAGACCTGGGGGCTGTGGGCTTTGCTGCTGCCTTCAGCCTCAAAGCCACCCTTTCCCGCTTCGCGCCGGGCCAGGCACAAAAATGGCCTATGGCTGGAGATGGGTCCCATGCCCAAAGACCCAGCAAGGAAAACTATGCATTGTTCTAAAGCTGTTTGGGAACCGCTTGCGTAGCCCCACAGACCTGGGGGCTGCAGGCTTTGCTGCTGCCTTCAGCCTCAAAGCCACCCTTTCCCACTTGGCGTCGCGCTAGGCACAAATTGGCCATACGGCTGGAGATGGGTCCCCCGCCCAAAGAGCCAGCAGGGAAAACTATGCCTTGTTCTAAAGCTCTTTGGGAACCACTTGCGTAGCCCCACAGACCTGGGGGCTGCAGGCTTTCCTGCTGCCTTCAGACTCGACACCACCCTTTCCCACTTGGCGCCGCGCCAGGCACAAAAATGGCCATACGGCTGTAGATGGGTCCCCCGCCCAAAGAGCCAGCAGGGAAAACTATGCCTTGTTCTAAAGCTCTTTGGGAACCGCTTGCGTAGCCCCACAGACCTGGGGGCTGCAGGCTTTCCTGCTGCCTTCAGACTCGACACCACCCTTTCCCACTTGGCACCGCGCCAGGCACAAAAATGGCCTATGGCTGGAGATGGGTCCCATGCCCAAAGAGCCAGCAGGGAAAACTATGCCTTGTTCTGAAGCTCTTTGGGAACCGCTTGCGTAGCCACACAGACCTTAGGGCTGCAGGCTTTGCTCCTGCCTTCAGCCTCAAAGCCACCCTTTCCCACTTGGCACCGGGCCAGGCACAAAAATGGCCATACGGCTGGAGATGGGTCCCCCGCCCAAAGAGCCAGCAGGGAAAACTATGCCTTGTTCTGAAGCTCTTTGGGAACCGCTTGCGTAGCCCTACAGACCTGGGGGCTGCGGGCTTTGCTGCTGCCTTCAGCCTCGACACCACCCTTTCCCACTTGGCGCCGTGCCAGGCACAAAAATGGCCATACGGCTGGAGATGGGTCCCCCGCCCAAAGAGCCAGCAGGGAAAACTATGCCTTGTTCTAAAGCTCTTTGGGAACCGCTTGCGTAGCCCCACAGACCTGGGGGCTGCGGGCTTTCCTGCTGCCTTCAGCCTCGACACCACCCTTTCCCACTCTGCGCCGCGCTAGGCACAAAAATGGCCATACGGCTGGAGATGGGTCCCCCGCCCAAAGAGCCAGCAGGGAAAACTATGCCTTGTTCTAAAGCTCTTTGGGAACCGCTTGCGTAGCCCCACAGACCTGGGGGCTGCAGGCTTTCCTGCTGCCTTCAGCCTCAAAGCCACCCTTTCGCACTTGGCGCCGCGCCAGGCACAAAAATGGCCTATGGCTGGAGATGGGTCCCATGCCCAAAGAGCCAGCAGGGAAAACTATGCCTTGTTCTAAAGCTCTTTGGCAACCTCTTGCATAGCCCCACAGACCTGGGGGCTGCAGGCTTTGCTGCTGCCTTCAGCCTCGACACCACCCTTTCCCACTTGGCGCCCTATCAGGCACAAAAACAGCCTATGGCTGCAGATGGATCCCCCGCCCAAAGAGCCACCAGGGAAAACTATGCCTTGTTCTAAAGCTCTTTGGGAACCGCTTGCGTAGGCCCACAGACCTGGGGGCTGCAGGCTTTGCTGCTGCCTTCAGCCTCAAAGCCACCCTTTCCCACTTGGCGTCGCGCCAGGAAAAAAAAAATGGCCTATGGCTGGAGATGGGTCCCCCGACCAAAGAACAAGCAGGGAAAACTATGCCTTGTTCTAAAGCTCTTTGGGAACCGCTTGCGTAGCCCCACAGACCTGGGGGCTGCAGGCTTTCCTGCTGCCTTCAGCCTCAAAGCCACCCTTTCGCACTTGGCGCCGCGCCAGGCACAAAAATGGCCTATGGCTGGAGATGGGTCCCATGCCCAAAGAGCCAGCAGGGAAAACTATGCCTTGTTCTAAAGCTCTTTGGCAACCTCTTGCATAGCCCCACAGACCTGGGGGCTGCAGGCTTTGCTGCTGCCTTCAGCCTCGACACCACCCTTTCCCACTTGGCGCCCTATCAGGCACAAAAACAGCCTATGGCTGCAGATGGATCCCCCGCCCAAAGAGCCACCAGGGAAAACTATGCCTTGTTCTAAAGCTCTTTGGGAACTGCTTGCGTAGCCGCACACACCTGGGGGCTGTGGGCTTTCCTTCTGCCTTCATGTTCGACAACACCCTTCCCACTTGGCGCCGCGCCAGGCACAAAAATGGCCATACGGCTGGAGATGGGTCCCCCGCCCAAAGAGCCAGCAGGGAAAACTATGCCTTGTTCTAAAGCTCTTTGGGAACCGCTTGCGTAGCCCCACAGACCTGGGGGCTGCAGGCTTTCCTGCTGCCTTCAGGCTCGACACCACCCTTTCCCACTTGGCGCCGCGCCAGGCACAAAAATGGCCTATGGCTGGAGATGGGTCCCCCGCCCAAAGAACAAGCAGCGGAAACTATGCCTTGTTCTAAAGCTCTTTGGGAACCGCTTGCATAGCCTAAGAGACTTGGGGGCTGCAGACTTTCCTGCTGCTTTCAGCCTCAAAGCCACCCTTTCCCATTTGGCGCCGCGCTAGGCACAAAAATGGCCATACGGCTGGAGATGGGTTCCATGCCCAAAGAGCGAGCAGGGAAAACTAGGCCTTGTTCTAAAGCTCTTTGGGAACCGCTTGCGTAGCCCCACAGACCTGGGGGCTTCGGGCTTTGCTGCTGCCTTTAGCCTCGACACCACCCTTTCCCACTTGGCGCCGGGCCAGGCACAAAAATGGCCTATGGCTGGAGATGGGTCCCATGCCCAAAGAGCCAGCAAGGAAAACTATGCCTTGTTCTAAAGCTCTTTGGGAACCGCTTGCGTAGCCCCACAGACCTGGGGGCTGCGGGCTTTCCTGCTGCCTTCAGCCTCAAAGCCACCCTTTCCCACTTGGCGCCCTATGAGGCACAAAAATGGCCTATGGCTGGAGATGGGTCCCATGCCCAAAGAGCCATCAGGGAAAACTATGCCTTGTTCTAAAGCTCTTTGGGAACCGCTTGCTTGGCTCCACAGACCTGGGGGCTGCAGGCTTTCCTGCTGCCTTCAGCCTCAAAACCACCCTTTCCCACGACGCACCGCGCCAGGCACAAAAATGGCCATACGGCTGGAGATGGGTCCCCCGCCCAAAGAGCCAGCAGGGAAAACTATGCCTTGTTCTAAAGCTCTTTGGGAACCGCTTGCGTAGCCCCACAGACCTGGGGGCTGCGGGCTCTCCTGCTGCCTTCAGCCTCAAAGCCACCCTTTCCCGCTTGGCGCCGGGCCAGGCACAAAAATGGCCATACGGCTGGAGATGGCTCCCCCGCCCAAAGAGCCAGCAGGGAAAACTATGCCTTGTTCTAAAGCTCTTTGGGAACCGCTTGCGTAGCCCCACAGACCTGGGGGCTGCAGGCTTTCCTGCTGCCTTCAGCCTCGACACAACCCTTTCCCACTTGGCGCTTCGCCAGGCATAAAAATGGCCATATGGCTGCATATGGGTCCCCCGCCCAAAGAGCCAGCAGGGAAAACTATGCCTTGTTCTAAAGCTCTTTGGGAACCGCTTGCTTGGCCCCACAGACGTGGGGGCTGCGGGCTTTCCTGCTGCCTTCAGCCTCAAAGACACCCTTTCCCACTTCGCAATGCGCCAGGCACAAAAATGGCCTATGGCTGGAGATGGGTCCCATGCCCAAGGAGCCAGCAGGGAAAACTATGCCTTGTTCTAAAGCTCTTTGGGAACTGCTTCCATAGCCCCACAGACCTGGGGGCTGCATGCTTTCCTGCTGCCTTCAGCCTCAAAGCCACCCTTTCCCACTTGGCGCTGCATCAGGCACAGAAATGGCCTATGGCTGGAGATGGGTCCCATGCCCAAAGACCCAGCAAGGAAAACTATGCCTTGTTCTAAAGATCTTAGGCAACCTCTTGCATAGCCCCACAGACCTGGGGGCTGCAGGCTTTGCTGCTGACTTCAGCCTCGACAGCACCCTTTCCCACTTGGCGCCGCGCCAGGCACAAAAACGGCCTATGGCTGGAGATGGGTCCCCCGCCCAAAGAGCCAGCAGGGAAAACTATGCCTTGTTCTAAAGCTCTTTGGGAACCGCTTGCGTAGCCCCACAGACCTGGGGGCTGCAGGCTTTCCTGCTGCCTTCAGCCTCGACAGCACCCTTTCCCACTTGGTGT
Source organism: Rissa tridactyla (assembly GCF_028500815.1). Taxonomy (NCBI): domain Eukaryota; kingdom Metazoa; phylum Chordata; class Aves; order Charadriiformes; family Laridae; genus Rissa; species Rissa tridactyla. The sequence goes on along the minus strand of NW_026529448.1, from coordinate 164,104 downwards.
CGCGCCAGGCACAAAAATGGCCTATGGCTGGAGATGGGTCCCATGCCCTAAGAGCCAGCTGGGAAAACTATGACTTGTTCTAAAGCTCTTTGGGAACCGCTTGCGTAGCCCCACAGACCTTGGGGCTGCAGGCTTTGCTCCTGCCTTCAGCCTCAAAGCCACCCTTTCCCACCTGGCGCCGCGCCAGGCTCAAAAATGGCCATACGGCTGGAGATGGGTCCCCCGCCCAAAGAGCCAGCAGGGAAAACTATGCCTTGTTCTAAAGCTCTTTGGGAACCACTTGCGTAGCCCCACAGACCTGGGGGCTGCGGGCTTTGCTGCTGCCTTCAGCCTCGAATCCACCCTTTCCCTCTTGGTGCCGCGCCAGGCACAAAAATGGCCATACGGCTGGAGATGGGTCCCCCGCCCAAAGAGCCAGCAGGGAAAACTATGCCTTGTTCTAAAGCTCTTTGGGAACCGCTTGCGTAGCCCCACAGACCTGGGGGCTGCGGGCTTTCCTGCTGCCTTCAGCCTCAAAGCCACCCTTTCCCACTTGGCGCTGCATCAGGCACAAAAATGGCCTATGGCTGGAGATGGGTCCCATGCCCTAAGAGCCAGCAAGGAAAACTATGCCTTGTTCTAAAGATCTTTGGCAACCTCTTGCATAGCCCCACAGACCTGGGGGTTGCAGGCTTTGCTGCTGACTTCAGCCTCGACAGCACCCTTTCCCACTTGGCGCCGCGCCAGGCACAAAAACGGCCTATGGCTGGAGATGGGTCCCCCGCCCAAAGAGCCAGCAGGGAAAACTATGCCTTGTTCTAAAGCTCTTTGGGAACCGCTTGCGTAGCCCCACAGACCTGGGGGCTGTGGGCTTTGCTGCTGCATTCAGCCTCCACACCACCCTTTCCCACTTGGCGCCGCGCCAGGCACAAAAATGGCCTATGGCTGGAGATGGGTCCCCCGCCCAAAGAGACAGCAGGGAAAATTATGCCTTGTTCTAAAGCTCTTTGGGAACTGCTTGCGTAGTCCCACAGACCTGGGGGCTGCGGGCTTTCCTGCTGCCTTCAGCCTCAAAACCACCCTTTCCCACTACGCACCGCGCTAGGCATAGAAATAGCCATACGACTGGAGATGGGTCCCCCGCCCAAAGAGCCAGCAGGGAAAACTATGCCTTGTTCTAAAGCTCTTTGGGAACCGCTTGCATAGCCCCACAGACCTGGGGGCTGCAGGCTTTGCTGCTGCCTTCAGCCTCGACAGCACCCTTTCCCACTTGGCGCCGCGCCAGGCACAAAAACGGCCTATGGCTGGAGATGGGTCCCCCGCCCAGAGAGACAGCAGGGAAAATTATGCCTTGTTCTAAAGCTCTTTGGGAACTGCTTGCGTAGCCCCAGAGACCTGGGGGCTGCAGGCTTTCCTGCTGCCTTCAGCCTCAAAGCCACCCTTTACCACTACGCACCGCGCCAGGCACAAAAATGGCCATACGGCTGGAAATGGGTCCCCCGTCCAAAGAGCCAGCAGGGAAAACTATGCCTTCTTCTAAAGCTCTTTGGGAACCGCTTGCGTAGCCCCACAGACTTGGGGGCTGCAGGCTTTCCTGCTGCCTTCAGCCTCAAAGCCACCCTTTCCCACTTGGCGCCCTATCAGGCACAAAAATGGCCTATGGCTGGAGATGGGTCCCATGCCCAAAGAGCCAGCTGGGAAAACTATGCCTTGTTCTAAAGCTCTTTGGGAACCGCTTGCGTAGCCCCACAGACCTGGGGGCTGCGGGCTTTCCTGCTGTCTTCAGCCTCAAAGCCACCCTTTCCCACTTGGCGCCGCGCCAGGCACAAAAATGGCCATACGGCTGGAGATGGGTCCCCCGCCCAAAGAGCCAGCAGGGAAAACTATGCCTTGTTCTAAAGCTCTTTGGGAACCGCTTGCGTAGCCCCACAGACCTGGGGGCTGCGGGCTTTCCTGCTGCCTTCAGCCTCGACACCACCCTTTCCCACTTGGCGCCGCGCCAGGCAAAAAAATGGCCATACGGCTGGAGATGGGTCCCCCGCCCAGAGAGCCAGCAAGGAAAATTTTGCCTTGTTCTAAAGCTCTTTGGGAACCGCTTGCGTAGCCGCACAGACCTGGGGGCTGCGGGCTTTCCTGCTGCCTTCAGCCTCAAAGCCACCCTTTCCCACTTGGCGCCCTATCAGGCACAAAAATGGCCTGTGGCTGGAGATGGGTCCCCCGCCCAAAGAGCCAGCAGGGAAAACTATGCCTTGTTCTAAAGCTCTTTGGGAACCGCTTGCGTAGCCCCACAGACCTGGGGGCTGCAGGCTTTCCTGCTGCCTTCAGCCTCAAAGCCACCCTTTCCCACTTGGCACTCCATCAGGCAAAAAAATGGCCTATGGCTGGAGATCGGTCCCATGCCCAAAGACCCAGCAAGGAAAACTATGCCTTGTTCTAAAGCTCTTTGGGAACCGCTTGCGTGGCCCCACAGAAGTGGGGCCTGCAGGCTTTGCTGCTGCCTTCAGCCTCAAAACCGCCCTTTCCCACTTGGCGCCGGGCCAGGCACAAAAATTGCCATACGGCTGGAGATGGGTCCCCCGCCCAAAGAGCCAGCAGGGAAGACTATGCCTTGTTCTAAAGCTCTTTGGGAACCGCTTGCGTAGCCCCACAGACCTGGGGGCTGCGGGCTTTGCTGCTGCCTTCAGCCTCGACACCACCCTTTCCCACTTGTCGCCGCGCCAGGCACAAAAACAGCCTATGGCTGCAGATGGGTGCCCCGCCCAGAGAGCCAGCAGGGAAAACTATGCCTTGTTCTAAAGCTCTTTGGGAACCGCTTGCGTAGCCCCACAGACCTGGGGGCTGCAGGCTTTCCTGCTGCCTTCAGCCTCGACAGCACCCTTTCCCACTTGGCGTCGCGCCAGGCAGAAAAATGGCCTATGGGTGGAGATGGGTCCCATGCCCAAAGAGCCACCAGGGAAAACTATGCCTTGTTCTAAAGCTCTTTGGGAACCGCTTGCATAGCCCCACAGACCTGGGGGCTGTGGGCTTTCCTGCTGCCTTCAGCCTCGACACCACCCTTTCCCACTTGGCGCCGTGCCAGGCACAAAAATGGCCATACGGCTGGAGATGGTTCCCCCGCCCAAAGAGCCAGCAGGGAAAACTATGCCTTGTTCTAAAGCTCTTTGGGAACCGCTTGCGTAGCCCCACAGACCTGGGGGCTGTGGGCTTTGCTGCTGCCTTCAGCCTCAAAGCCACCCTTTCCCGCTTCGCGCCGGGCCAGGCACAAAAATGGCCTATGGCTGGAGATGGGTCCCATGCCCAAAGACCCAGCAAGGAAAACTATGCATTGTTCTAAAGCTCTTTGGGAACCGCTTGCGTAGCCCCACAGACCTGGGGGCTGCAGGCTTTGCTGCTGCCTTCAGCCTCAAAGCCACCCTTTCCCACTTGGCGTCGCGCTAGGCACAAATTGGCCATACGGCTGGAGATGGGTCCCCCGCCCAAAGAGCCAGCAGGGAAAACTATGCCTTGTTCTAAAGCTCTTTGGGAACCACTTGCGTAGCCCCACAGACCTGGGGGCTGCAGGCTTTCCTGCTGCCTTCAGACTCGACACCACCCTTTCCCACTTGGCGCCGCGCCAGGCACAAAAATGGCCATACGGCTGTAGATGGGTCCCCCGCCCAAAGAGCCAGCAGGGAAAACTATGCCTTGTTCTAAAGCTCTTTGGGAACCGCTTGCGTAGCCCCACAGACCTGGGGGCTGCAGGCTTTCCTGCTGCCTTCAGACTCGACACCACCCTTTCCCACTTGGCACCGCGCCAGGCACAAAAATGGCCTATGGCTGGAGATGGGTCCCATGCCCAAAGAGCCAGCAGGGAAAACTATGCCTTGTTCTGAAGCTCTTTGGGAACCGCTTGCGTAGCCCCACAGACCTGGGGGCTGCGGGCTTTCCTGCTGCCTTCAGCCTCAAAGCCACCCTTTCCCACTTGGCACCGGGCCAGGCACAAAAATGGCCATACGGCTGGAGATGGGTCCCCCGCCCAAAGAGCCAGCAGGGAAAACTATGCCTTGTTCTGAAGCTCTTTGGGAACCGCTTGCGTAGCCCTACAGACCTGGGGGCTGCGGGCTTTGCTGCTGCCTTCAGCCTCGACACCACCCTTTCCCACTTGGCGCCGTGCCAGGCACAAAAATGGCCATACGGCTGGAGATGGGTCCCCCGCCCAAAGAGCCAGCAGGGAAAACTATGCCTTGTTCTAAAGCTCTTTGGGAACCGCTTGCGTAGCCCCACAGACCTGGGGGCTGCGGGCTTTCCTGCTGCCTTCAGCCTCGACACCACCCTTTCCCACTTGGCGCCGCGCTAGGCACAAAAATGGCCATACGGCTGGAGATGGGTCCCCCGCCCAAAGAGCCAGCAGGGAAAACTATGCCTTGTTCTAAAGCTCTTTGGGAACCGCTTGCGTAGCCCCACAGACCTGGGGGCTGCAGGCTTTCCTGCTGCCTTCAGCCTCAAAGCCACCCTTTCGCACTTGGCGCCGCGCCAGGCACAAAAATGGCCTATGGCTGGAGATGGGTCCCATGCCCAAAGAGCCAGCAGGGAAAACTATGCCTTGTTCTAAAGCTCTTTGGCAACCTCTTGCATAGCCCCACAGACCTGGGGGCTGCAGGCTTTGCTGCTGCCTTCAGCCTCGACACCACCCTTTCCCACTTGGCGCCCTCTCAGGCACAAAAACAGCCTATGGCTGCAGATGGATCCCCCGCCCAAAGAGCCACCAGGGAAAACTATGCCTTGTTCTAAAGCTCTTTGGGAACCGCTTGCGTAGCCCCACAGACCTGGGGGCTGCAGGCTTTGCTGCTGCCTTCAGCCTCAAAGCCACCCTTTCCCACTTGGCGTCGCGCCAGGAAAAAAAAAATGGCCTATGGCTGGAGATGGGTCCCCCGACCAAAGAACAAGCAGGGAAAACTATGCCTTGTTCTAAAGCTCTTTGGGAACCGCTTGCGTAGCCGCACACACCTGGGGGCTGTGGGCTTTCCTTCTGCCTTCATGTTCGACAACACCCTTCCCACTTGGCGCCGCGCCAGGCACAAAAATGGCCATACGGCTGGAGATGGGTCCCCCGCCCAAAGAGCCAGCAGGGAAAACTATGCCTTGTTCTAAAGCTCTTTGGGAACCGCTTGCGTAGCCCCACAGACCTGGGGGCTGCAGGCTTTCCTGCTGCCTTCAGGCTCGACACCACCCTTTCCCACTTGGCGCCGCGCCAGGCACAAAAATGGCCTATGGCTGGAGATGGGTCCCCCGCCCAAAGAACAAGCAGCGGAAACTATGCCTTGTTCTAAAGCTCTTTGGGAACCGCTTGCATAGCCTAAGAGACTTGGGGGCTGCAGACTTTCCTGCTGCTTTCAGCCTCAAAGCCACCCTTTCCCATTTGGCGCCGCGCTAGGCACAAAAATGGCCATACGGCTGGAGATGGGTTCCATGCCCAAAGAGCGAGCAGGGAAAACTATGCCTTGTTCTAAAGCTCTTTGGGAACCGCTTGCGTAGCCCCACAGACCTGGGGGCTTCGGGCTTTGCTGCTGCCTTCAGCCTCGACACCACCCTTTCCCACTTGGCGCCGGGCCAGGCACAAAAATGGCCTATGGCTGGAGATGGGTCCCATGCCCAAAGAGCCAGCAAGGAAAACTATGCCTTGTTCTAAAGCTCTTTGGGAACCGCTTGCGTAGCCCCACAGACCTGGGGGCTGCGGGCTTTCCTGCTGCCTTCAGCCTCAAAGCCACCCTTTCCCACTTGGCGCCCTATGAGGCACAAAAATGGCCTATGGCTGGAGATGGGTCCCATGCCCAAAGAGCCATCAGGGAAAACTATGCCTTGTTCTAAAGCTCTTTGGGAACCGCTTGCTTGGCTCCACAGACCTGGGGGCTGCAGGCTTTCCTGCTGCCTTCAGCCTCAAAACCACCCTTTCCCACGACGCACCGCGCCAGGCACAAAAATGGCCATACGGCTGGAGATGGGTCCCCCGCCCAAAGAGCCAGCAGGGAAAACTATGCCTTGTTCTAAAGCTCTTTGGGAACCGCTTGCGTAGCCCCACAGACCTGGGGGCTGCGGGCTCTCCTGCTGCCTTCAGCCTCAAAGACACCCTTTCCCTCTTGGCGCCGGGCCAGGCACAAAAATGGCCATACGGCTGGAGATGGCTCCCCCGCCCAAAGAGCCAGCAGGGAAAACTATGCCTTGTTCTAAAGCTCTTTGGGAACCGCTTGCGTAGCCCCACAGACCTGGGGGCTGCAGGCTTTCCTGCTGCCTTCAGCCTCGACACAACCCTTTCCCACTTGGCGCTTCGCCAGGCATAAAAATGGCCATATGGCTGCATATGGGTCCCCCGCCCAAAGAGCCAGCAGGGAAAACTATGCCTTGTTCTAAAGCTCTTTGGGAACCGCTTGCTTGGCCCCACAGACGTGGGGGCTGCGGGCTTTCCTGCTGCCTTCAGCCTCAAAGACACCCTTTCCCACTTCGCAATGCGCCAGGCACAAAAATGGCCTATGGCTGGAGATGGGTCCCATGCCCAAGGAGCCAGCAGGGAAAACTATGCCTTGTTCTAAAGCTCTTTGGGAACCGCTTCCATAGCCCCACAGACCTGGGGGCTGCGGGCTTTCCTGCTGCCTTCAGATTCAAAGCCACCCTTTCCCACTTGGCGCTGCATCAGGCACAAAAATGGCCTATGGCTGGAGATGGGTCCCATGCCCAAAGACCCAGCAAGGAAAACTATGCCTTGTTCTAAAGATCTTAGGCAACCTCTTGCATAGCCCCACAGACCTGGGGGCTGCAGGCTTTGCTGCTGACTTCAGCCTCGACAGCACCCTTTCCCACTTGGCGCCGCGCCAGGCACAAAAACGGCCTATGGCTGGAGATGGGTCCCCCGCCCAAAGAGCCAGCAGGGAAAACTATGCCTTGTTCTAAAGCTCTTTGGGAACCGCTTGCGTAGCCCCACAGACCTGGGGGCTGCAGGCTTTCCTGCTGCCTTCAGCCTCGACAGCACCCTTTCCCACTTGGTGTCGCGCCAGGCACAAAAATGGCCTATGGCTGGAGATGGGTCCCATGCCCTAAGAGCCAGCTGGGAAAACTATGACTTGTTCTAAAGCTCTTTGGGAACCGCTTGCGTAGCCCCACAGACCTTGGGGCTGCAGGCTTTGCTCCTGCCTTCAGCCTCAAAGCCACCCTTTCCCACCTGGCGCCGCGCCAGGCTCAAAAATGGCCATACGGCTGGAGATGGGTCCCCCGCCCAAAGAGCCAGCAGGGAAAACTATGCCTTGTTCTAAAGCTCTTTGGGAACCACTTGCGTAGCCCCACAGACCTGGGGGCTGCGGGCTTTGCTGCTGCCTTCAGCCTCGAATCCACCCTTTCCCTCTTGGTGCCGCGCCAGGCACAAAAATGGCCATACGGCTGGAGATGGGTCCCCCGCCCAAAGAGCCAGCAGGGAAAACTATGCCTTGTTCTAAAGCTCTTTGGAAACCGCTTGCGTAGCCCCACAGACCTGGGGGCTGCGGGCTTTCCTGCTGCCTTCAGCCTCAAAGCCACCCTTTCCCACTTGGCGCTGCATCAGGCACAAAAATGGCCTATGGCTGGAGATGGGTCCCATGCCCTAAGAGCCAGCAAGGAAAACTATGCCTTGTTCTAAAGATCTTTGGCAACCTCTTGCATAGCCCCACAGACCTGGGGGTTGCAGGCTTTGCTGCTGACTTCAGCCTCGACAGCACCCTTTCCCACTTGGCGCCGCGCCAGGCACAAAAACGGCCTATGGCTGGAGATGGGTCCCCCGCCCAAAGAGCCAGCAGGGAAAACTATGCCTTGTTCTAAAGCTCTTTGGGAACCGCTTGCATAGCCCCACAGACCTGGGGGCTGCAGGCTTTGCTGCTGCCTTCAGCCTCGACAGCACCCTTTCCCACTTGGCGCCGCGCCAGGCACAAAAACGGCCTATGGCTGGAGATGGGTCCCCCGCCCAGAGAGACAGCAGGGAAAATTATGCCTTGTTCTAAAGCTCTTTGGGAACTGCTTGCGTAGCCCCAGAGACCTGGGGGCTGCAGGCTTTCCTGCTGCCTTCAGCCTCAAAGCCACCCTTTACCACTACGCACCGCGCCAGGCACAAAAATGGCCATACGGCTGGAAATGGGTCCCCCGTCCAAAGAGCCAGCAGGGAAAACTATGCCTTCTTCTAAAGCTCTTTGGGAACCGCTTGCGTAGCCCCACAGACTTGGGGGCTGCAGGCTTTCCTGCTGCCTTCAGCCTCAAAGCCACCCTTTCCCACTTGGCGCCCTATTAGGCACAAAAATGGCCTATGGCTGGAGATGGGTCCCATGCCCAAAGAGCCAGCTGGGAAAACTATGCCTTGTTCTAAAGCTCTTTGGGAACCGCTTGCGTAGCCCCACAGACCTGGGGGCTGCGGGCTTTCCTGCTGTCTTCAGCCTCAAAGCCACCCTTTCCCACTTGGCGCCGCGCCAGGCACAAAAATGGCCATACGGCTGGAGATGGGTCCCCCGCCCAAAGAGCCAGCAGGGAAAACTATGCCTTGTTCTAAAGCTCTTTGGGAACCGCTTGCGTAGCCGCACAGACCTGGGGGCTGCGGGCTTTCCTGCTGCCTTCAGCCTCGACACCACCCTTTCCCACTTGGCGCCGCGCCAGGCAAAAAAATGGCCATACGGCTGGAGATGGGTCCCCCGCCCAGAGAGCCAGCAAGGAAAATTATGCCTTGTTCTAAAGCTCTTTGGGAACCGCTTGCGTAGCCGCACAGACCTGGGGGCTGCGGGCTTTCCTGCTGCCTTCAGCCACAAAGCCACCCTTTCCCACTTGGCGTCGCGCCAGGCACAAAAATGGCCTATGGCTGGAGATGGGTCCCATGCCCAAAGACCCAGCAGGGAAAACTATGCCTTGTTCTAAAGCTCTTTGGGAACCGCTTGCGTAGCCCCACAGACCTGGGGGCTGCAGGCTTTACTGCTGCCTTCAGCCTCAAAGCCACCCTTTCCCACTTGGCGTCGCGCTAGGCACAAAAATGGCCATACGGCTGGAGATGGGTCCCCCGCCCAGAGAGCCAGCAAGGAAAATTTTGCCTTGTTCTAAAGCTCTTTGGGAACCGCTTGCGTAGCCGCACAGACCTGGGGGCTGCGGGCTTTCCTGCTGCCTTCAGCCTCAAAGCCACCCTTTCCCACTTGGCGCCGCATCAGGCACAAAAATGGCCTGTGGCTGGAGATGGGTCCCCCGCCCAAAGAGCCAGCAGGGAAAACTATGCCTTGTTCTAAAGCTCTTTGGGAACCGCTTGCGTAGCCCCACAGACCTGGGGGCTGCAGGCTTTCCTGCTGCCTTCAGCCTCAAAGACACCCTTTCCCACTTGGCACTCCATCAGGCAAAAAAATGGCCTATGGCTGGAGATCGGTCCCATGCCCAAAGACCCAGCAAGGAAAACTATGCCTTGTTCTAAAGCTCTTTGGGAACCGCTTGCGTGGCCCCACAGACGTGGGGCCTGCAGGCTTTGCTGCTGCCTTCAGCCTCAAAACCGCCCTTTCCCACTTGGCGCCGGGCCAGGCACAAAAATTGCCATACGGCTGGAGATGGGTCCCCCGCCCAAAGAGCCAGCAGGGAAGACTATGCCTTGTTCTAAAGCTCTTTGGGAACCGCTTGCGTAGCCCCACAGACCTGGGGGCTGCGGGCTTTGCTGCTGCCTTCAGCCTCGACACCACCCTTTCCCACTTGGCGCCGCGCCAGGCACAAAAACAGCCTATGGCTGCAGATGGGTGCCCCGCCCAGAGAGCCAGCAGGGAAAACTATGCCTTGTTCTAAAGCTCTTTGGGAACCGCTTGCGTAGCCCCACAGACCTGGGGGCTGCAGGCTTTCCTGCTGCCTTCAGCCTCGACAGCACCCTTTCCCACTTGGCGTCGCGCCAGGCAGAAAAATGGCCTATGGGTGGAGATGGGTCCCATGCCCAAAGAGCCACCAGGGAAAACTATGCCTTGTTCTAAAGCTCTTTGGGAACCGCTTGCATAGCCCCACAGACCTGGGGGCTGTGGGCTTTCCTGCTGCCTTCAGCCTCGACACCACCCTTTCCCACTTGGCACCGTGCCAGGCACAAAAATGGCCATACGGCTGGAGATGGTTCCCCCGCCCAAAGAGCCAGCAGGGAAAACTATGCCTTGTTCTAAAGCTCTTTGGGAACCGCTTGCGTAGCCCCACAGACCTGGGGGCTGTGGGCTTTGCTGCTGCCTTCAGCCTCAAAGCCACCCTTTCCCGCTTCGCGCCGGGCCAGGCACAAAAATGGCCTATGGCTGGAGATGGGTCCCATGCCCAAAGACCCAGCAAGGAAAACTATGCATTGTTCTAAAGCTCTTTGGGAACCGCTTGCGTAGCCCCACAGACCTGGGGGCTGCAGGCTTTGCTGCTGCCTTCAGCCTCAAAGCCACCCTTTCCCACTTGGCGTCGCGCTAGGCACAAATTGGCCATACGGCTGGAGATGGGTCCCCCCGCCCAAAGAGCCAGCAGGGAAAACTATGCCTTGTTCTAAAGCTCTTTGGGAACCACTTGCGTAGCCCCACAGACCTGGGGGCTGCAGGCTTTCCTGCTGCCCTTCAGACTCGACACCACCCTTTCCCACTTGGCGCCGCGCCAGGCACAAAAATGGCCATACGGCTGTAGATGGGTCCCCCGCCCAAAGAGCCAGCAGGGAAAACTATGCCTTGTTCTAAAGCTCTTTGGGAACCGCTTGCTTGGCCCCACAGACCTGGGGGCTGCAGGCTTTCCTGCTGCCTTCAGACTCGACACCACCCTTTCCCACTTGGCACCGCGCCAGGCACAAAAATGGCCTATGGCTGGAGATGGGTCCCCCGCCCAAAGAGCCAGCAGGGAAAACTATGCCTTGTTCTAAAGCTCTTTGGGAACCGCTTGCGTAGCCACACAGACCTTAGGGCTGCAGGCTTTGCTCCTGCCTTCAGCCTCAAAGCCACCCTTTCCCACTTGGCACCGGGCCAGGCACAAAAATGGCCATACGGCTGGAGATGGGTCCCCCGCCCAAAGAGCCAGCAGGGAAAACTATGCCTTGTTCTGAAGCTCTTTGGGAACCGCTTGCGTAGCCCTACAGACCTGGGGGCTGCGGGCTTTGCTGCTGCCTTCAGCCTCGACACCACCCTTTCCCACTTGGCGCCGTGCCAGGCAAAAAAATGGCCATACGGCTGGAGATGGGTCCCCCGCCCAAAGAGCCAGCAGGGAAAACTATGCCTTGTTCTAAAGCTCTTTGGGAACCGCTTGCGTAGCCCCACAGACCTGGGGGCTGCGGGCTTTCCTGCTGCCTTCAGCCTCGACACCACCCTTTCCCACTTGGCGCCGCGCTAGGCACAAAAATGGCCATACGGCTGGAGATGGGTCCCCCGCCCAAAGAGCCAGCAGGGAAAACTATGCCTTGTTCTAAAGCTCTTTGGGAACCGCTTGCGTAGCCCCACAGACCTGGGGGCTGCAGGCTTTCCTGCTACCTTCAGCCTCAAAGCCACCCTTTCCCACTTGGCGCCGCGCCAGGCACAAAAATGGCCTATGGCTGGAGATGGGTCCCATGCCCAAAGAGCCAGCAGGGAAAACTATGCCTTGTTCTAAAGCTCTTTGGCAACCTCTTGCATAGCCCCACAGACCTGGGGGCTGCAGGCTTTGCTGCTGCCTTCAGCCTCGACACCACCCTTTCCCACTTGGCGCCCTATCAGGCACAAAAACAGCCTATGGCTGCAGATGGATCCCCCGCCCAAAGAGCCACCAGGGAAAACTATGCCTTGTTCTAAAGCTCTTTGGAACCGCTTGCTTGGCCCCACAGACCTGGGGGCTGCAGGCTTTCCTGCTGCCTTCAGCCTCAAAACCACCCTTTCCCGCTACGCACCGCGCCAGGCACAAAAATGGCCATACGGCTGGAGATGGGTCCCCCGCCCAAAGAGCCAGCAGGGAAAACTATGCCTTGTTCTAAAGCTCTTTGGGAACCGCTTGCGTAGCCCCACAGACCTGGGGGCTGCGGGCTTTGCTGCTGCCTTCAGCCTCGACACCACCCTTTCCCACTTGGCGCCGCGCCAGGCACAAAAATGGCCATACGGCTGGAGATGGGTCCCCCGCCCAGAGAGCCAGCAGGGAAAACTATGCCTTGTTCTAAAGCTCTTTTGGGAACCGCTTGCGTAGCCCCACAGACCTGGGGGCTGCAGGCTTTCCTGCTGCCTTCAGACTCGACACCACCCTTTCCCACTTGGCATCGCGCCAGGCAGAAAAATGGCCTATGGCTGGAGATGGGTCCCATGCCCTAAGAGCCAGCAGGGAAAACTATGCCTTGTTCTAAAGCTCTTTGGGAACCGCTTGCGTAGCCCCACAGACCTTAGGGCTGCAGGCTTTGCTCCTGCCTTCAGCCTCAAAGCCACCCTTTCACACTTGGCACCGGGCCAGGCACAAAAATGGCCATACGGCTGGAGATGGGTCCCCCGCCCAAAGAGCCAGCAGGGAAAACTATGCCTTGTTCTAAAGCTCTTTGGGAACCGCTTGCGTAGCCCTACAGACCTGGGGGCTGCGGGCTTTGCTGCTGCCTTCAGCCTCGACACCACCCTTTCCCACTTGGCGCCGTGCCAGGCACAAAAATGGCCATACGGCTGGAGATGGGTCCCCCGCCCAAAGAGCCAGCAGGGAAAATTATGCCTTGTTCTAAAGCTCTTTGGGAACCGCTTGCGTAGCCCCACAGACCTGGGGGCTGCGGGCTTTCCTGCTGCCTTCAGCCTCGACACCACCCTTTCCCACTTGGCGCCGCGCTAGGCACAAAAATGGCCATACGGCTGGAGATGGGTCCCCCGCCCAAAGAGCCAGCAGGGAAAACTATGCCTTGTTCTAAAGCTCTTTGGGAACCGCTTGCGTAGCCCCACAGACCTGGGGGCTGCAGGCTTTCCTGCTGCCTTCAGACTCGACACCACCCTTTCCCACTTGGCATCGCGCCAGGCAGAAAAATGGCCTATGGCTGGAGATGGGTCCCATGCCCTAAGAGCCAGCAGGGAAAACTATGCCTTGTTCTAAAGCTCTTTGGGAACCGCTTGCGTAGCCCCACAGACCTGGAGGCTGCAGGCTTTGCTGCTGCCTTCAGCCTCAAAGCCACCCTTTCCCACTTGGCGTCGCGCTAGGCACAAATTGGCCATACGGCTGGAGATGGGTCCCCCGCCCAAAGAGCCAGCAGGGAAAACTATGCCTTGTTCTAAAGCTCTTTGGGAACCACTTGCGTAGCCCCACAGACCTGGGGGCTGCAGGCTTTCCTGCTGCCTTCAGACTCGACACCACCCTTTCCCACTTGGCGCCGCGCCAGGCACAAAAATGGCCATACGGCTGTAGATGGGTCCCCCGCCCAAAGAGCCAGCAGGGAAAACTATGCCTTGTTCTAAAGCTCTTTGGGAACCGCTTGCGTAGCCCCACAGACCTGGGGGCTGCGGGCTTTCCTGCTGCCTTCAGCCTCGACACCACCCTTTCCCACTTGGCGCCGCGCTAGGCACAAAAATGGCCATACGGCTGGAGATGGGTCCCCCGCCCAAGGAGCCAGCAGGGAAAACTATGCCTTGTTCTAAAGCTCTTTGGGAACCGCTTGCGTAGCCCCACAGACCTGGGGGCTGCAGGCTTTCCTGCTGCCTTCAGCCTCAAAGCCACCCTTTCCCACTTGGCGCCGCGCCAGGCACAAAAATGGCCTATGGCTGGAGATGGGTCCCATGCCCAAAGAGCCAGCAGGGAAAACTATGCCTTGTTCTAAAGCTCTTTGGCAACCTCTTGCATAGCCCCACAGACCTGGGGGCTGCGGGCTTTGCTGCTGCCTTCAGCCTCGACACCACCCTTTCCCACTTGGCGCCCTATCAGGCACAAAAACAGCCTATGGCTGCAGATGGATCCCCCGCCCAAAGAGCCACCAGGGAAAACTATGCCTTGTTCTAAAGCTCTTTGGGAACCGCTTGCTTGGCCCCACAGACCTGGGGGCTGCAGGCTTTCCTGCTGCCTTCAGCCTCAAAACCACCCTTTCCCGCTACGCACCGCGCCAGGCACAAAAATGGCCATACGGCTGGAGATGGGTCCCCTGCCCAAAGAGCCAGCAGGGAAAACTATGCCTTGTTCTAAAGCTCTTTGGGAACCGCTTGCTTGGCCCCACAGACCTGGGGGCTGCAGGCTTTGCTGCTGCCTTCAGCCTCGACACCACCCTTTCCCACTTGGCGCCGCGCTAGGCACAAAAATGGCCATACGGCTGGAGATGGGTCCCCCGCCCAAAGAGCCAGCAGGGAAAACTATGCCTTGTTCTAAAGCTCTTTGGGAACCGCTTGCTTGGCCCCACAGACCTGGGGGCTGCAGGCTTTCCTGCTGCCTTCAGCCTCAAAACCACCCTTTCCCGCTACGCACCGCGCCAGGCACAAAAATGGCCATACGGCTGGAGATGGGTCCCCCGCCCAAAGAGCCAGCAGGGAAAACTATGCCTTGTTCTAAAGCTCTTTGGGAACCGCTTGCGTAGCCCCACAGACCTGGGGGCTGCGGGCTTTGCTGCTGCCTTCAGCCTCGACACCACCCTTTCCCACTTGGCGCCGCGCCAGGCACAAAAATGGCCATACGGCTGGAGATGGGTCCCCCGCCCAAAGAGCCAGCAGGGAAAACTATGCCTTGTTCTAAAGCTCTTTGGGAACCGCTTGCGTAGCCCCACAGACCTGGGGGCTGCAGGCTTTCCTGCTGCCTTCAGACTCGACACCACCCTTTCCCACTTGGCATCGCGCCAGGCAGAAAAATGGCCTATGGCTGGAGATGGGTCCCATGCCCTAAGAGCCAGCAGGGAAAACTATGCCTTGTTCTAAAGCTCTTTGGGAACCGCTTGCGTAGCCCCACAGACCTTAGGGCTGCAGGCTTTGCTCCTGCCTTCAGCCTCAAAGCCACCCTTTCACACTTGGCACCGGGCCAGGCACAAAAATGGCCATACGGCTGGAGATGTGTCCCCCGCCCAAAGAGCCAGCAGGGAAAACTATGCCTTGTTCTAAAGCTCTTTGGGAACCGCTTGCGTAGCCCTACAGACCTGGGGGCTGCGGGCTTTGCTGCTGCCTTCAGCCTCGACACCACCCTTTCCCACTTGGCGCCGTGCCAGGCACAAAAATGGCCATACGGCTGGAGATGGGTCCCCCGCCCAAAGAGCCAGCAGGGAAAACTATGCCTTGTTCTAAAGCTCTTTGGGAACCGCTTGCGTAGCCCCACAGACCTGGGGGCTGCGGGCTTTCCTGCTGCCTTCAGCCTCGACACCACCCTTTCCCACTTGGCGCCGCGCTAGGCACAAAAATGGCCATACGGCTGGAGATGGGTCCCCCGCCCAAAGAGCCAGCAGGGAAAACTATGCCTTGTTCTAAAGCTCTTTGGGAACCGCTTGCGTAGCCCCACAGACCTGGGGGCTGCAGGCTTTCCTGCTGCCTTCAGACTCGACACCACCCTTTCCCACTTGGCATCGCGCCAGGCAGAAAAATGGCCTATGGCTGGAGATGGGTCCCATGCCCTAAGAGCCAGCAGGGAAAACTATGCCTTGTTCTAAAGCTCTTTGGGAACCGCTTGCGTAGCCCCACAGACCTGGGGGCTGCAGGCTTTGCTGCTGCCTTCAGCCTCAAAGCCACCCTTTCCCACTTGGCGTCGCGCTAGGCACAAATTGGCCATACGGCTGGAGATGGGTCCCCCGCCCAAAGAGCCAGCAGGGAAAACTATGCCTTGTTCTAAAGCTCTTTGGGAACCACTTGCGTAGCCCCACAGACCTGGGGGCTGCAGGCTTTCCTGCTGCCTTCAGACTCGACACCACCCTTTCCCACTTGGCGCCGCGCCAGGCACAAAAATGGCCATACGGCTGTAGATGGGTCCCCCGCCCAAAGAGCCAGCAGGGAAAACTATGCCTTGTTCTAAAGCTCTTTGGGAACCGCTTGCGTAGCCCCACAGACCTGGGGGCTGCGGGCTTTCCTGCTGCCTTCAGCCTCGACAACACCCTTTCCCACTTGGCGCCGCGCTAGGCACAAAAATGGCCATACGGCTGGAGATGGGTCCCCCGCCCAAGGAGCCAGCAGGGAAAACTATGCCTTGTTCTAAAGCTCTTTGGGAACCGCTTGCGTAGCCCCACAGACCTGGGGGCTGCAGGCTTTCCTGCTGCCTTCAGCCTCAAAGCCACCCTTTCCCACTTGGCGCCGCGCCAGGCACAAAAATGGCCTATGGCTGGAGATGGGTCCCATGCCCAAAGAGCCAGCAGGGAAAACTATGCCTTGTTCTAAAGCTCTTTGGCAACCTCTTGCATAGCCCACAGACCTGGGGGCTGCAGGCTTTGCTGCTGCCTTCAGCCTCGACACCACCCTTTCCCACTTGGCGCCCTATCAGGCACAAAAACAGCCTATGGCTGGAGATGGGTCCCCCGCCCAAAGAGCCACCAGGGAAAACTATGCCTTGTTCTAAAGCTCTTTGGGAACCGCTTGCTTGGCCCCACAGACCTGGGGGCTGCAGGCTTTCCTGCTGCCTTCAGCCTCAAAACCACCCTTTCCCGCTACGCACCGCGCCAGGCACAAAAATGGCCATACGGCTGGAGATGGGTCCCCCGCCCAAAGAGCCAGCAGGGAAAACTATGCCTTGTTCTAAAGCTCTTTGGGAACCGCTTGCTTGGCCCCACAGACCTGGGGGCTGCAGGCTTTGCTGCTGCCTTCAGCCTCGACACCACCCTTTCCCACTTGGCGCCGCGCCAGGCACAAAAATGGCCATACGGCTGGAGATGGGTCCCCCGCCCAAAGAGCCAGCAGGGAAAACTATGCCTTGTTCTAAAGCTCTTTGGGAACCGCTTGCGTAGCCCCACAGACCTGGGGGCTGCAGGCTTTCCTGCTGCCTTCAGCCTCGACACCACCCTTTCCCACTTGGCATCGCGCCAGGCAGAAAAATGGCCTATGGCTGGAGATGGGTCCCATGCCCAAAGAGCCAGCAGGGAAAACTATGCCTTGTTCTAAAGCTCTTTGGAACCGCTTGCGTAGCCCCACAGACCTGGGGGCTGCAGGCTTTCCTGCTGCCTTCAGACTCGACACCACCCTTTCCCACTTGGCATCGCGCCAGGCAGAAAAATGGCCTATGGCTGGAGATGGGTCCCATGCCCTAAGAGCCAGCAGGGAAAACTATGCCTTGTTCTAAAGCTCTTTGGGAACCGCTTGCGTAGCCCCACAGACCTTAGGGCTGCAGGCTTTGCTCCTGCCTTCAGCCTCAAAGCCACCCTTTCACACTTGGCACCGGGCCAGGCACAAAAATGGCCATACGGCTGGAGATGGGTCCCCCGCCCAAAGAGCCAGCAGGGAAAACTATGCCTTGTTCTAAAGCTCTTTGGGAACCGCTTGCGTAGCCCTACAGACCTGGGGGCTGCGGGCTTTGCTGCTGCCTTCAGCCTCGACACCACCCTTTCCCACTTGGCGCCGTGCCAGGCACAAAAATGGCCATACGGCTGGAGA
This sequence comes from Rissa tridactyla, assembly GCF_028500815.1. Taxonomy (NCBI): domain Eukaryota; kingdom Metazoa; phylum Chordata; class Aves; order Charadriiformes; family Laridae; genus Rissa; species Rissa tridactyla. Next base: position 146,657 of record NW_026529448.1, on the reverse strand, counting down.
TGGGTCCCCCGCCCAAAGAGCCAGCAGGGAAAACTATGCCTTGTTCTAAAGCTCTTTGGGAACCGCTTGCGTAGCCCCACAGACCTGGGGGCTGCGGGCTTTCCTGCTGCCTTCAGCCTCGACACCACCCTTTCCCACTTGGCGCCGCGCTAGGCACAAAAATGGCCATACGGCTGGAGATGGGTCCCCCGCCCAAAGAGCCAGCAGGGAAAACTATGCCTTGTTCTAAAGCTCTTTGGGAACCGCTTGCGTAGCCCCACAGACCTGGGGGCTGCGGGCTTTCCTGCTGCCTTCAGCCTCAAAGCCACCCTTTCCCACTTGGCGCCGCGCCAGGCACAAAAATGGCCATACGGCTGGAGATGGGTCCCCCGCCCAAAGAGCCAGCAGGGAAAACTATGCCTTGTTCTAAAGCTCTTTGGGAACCGCTTGCGTAGCCCCACAGACGTGGGGCTTGCAGGCTTTGCTGCTGCCTTCAGCCTCAAAGCCACCCTTTCCCACTTGGCGCCGCGCCAGGCACAAAAATGGCCATACGGCTGGAGATGGGTCCCCCGCCCAAAGAGCCAGCAGGGAAAACTATGCCTTGTTCTAAAGCTCTTTGGGAACCGCTTGCATAGCCCCACAGACCTGGGGGCTGCAGGCTTTGCTGCTGCCTTCAGCCTCGACAGCACCCTTTCCCACTTGGCGCCGCGCCAGGCACAAAAACGGCCTATGGCTGGAGATGGGTCCCCCGCCCAGAGAGACAGCAGGGAAAATTATGCCTTGTTCTAAAGCTCTTTGGGAACTGCTTGCGTAGCCCCAGAGACCTGGGGGCTGCAGGCTTTCCTGCTGCCTTCAGCCTCGACACCACCCTTTCCCACTTGGCGCCGTGCCAGGCACAAAAATGGCCATACGGCTGGAGATGGGTCCCCCGCCCAAAGAGCCAGCAGGGAAAACTATGCCTTGTTCTAAAGCTCTTTGGGAACCGCTTGCGTAGCCCCACAGACCTGGGGGCTGCGGGCTTTCCTGCTGCCTTCAGCCTCGACACCACCCTTTCCCACTTGGCGCCGCGCTAGGCACAAAAATGGCCATACGGCTGGAGATGGGTCCCCCGCCCAAAGAGCCAGCAGGGAAAACTATGCCTTGTTCTAAAGCTCTTTGGGAACCGCTTGCGTAGCCCCACAGACCTGGGGGCTGCGGGCTTTCCTGCTGCCTTCAGCCTCAAAGCCACCCTTTCCCACTTGGCGCCGCGCCAGGCACAAAAATGGCCATACGGCTGGAGATGGGTCCCCCGCCCAAAGAGCCAGCAGGGAAAACTATGCCTTGTTCTAAAGCTCTTTGGGAACCGCTTGCGTAGCCCCACAGACGTGGGGCTTGCAGGCTTTGCTGCTGCCTTCAGCCTCAAAACCACCCTTTCCCACTTGGCGCCGGGCCAGGCACAAAAATTGCCATACGGCTGGAGATGGGTCCCCTGCCCAAAGAGCCAGCAAGGAAAACTATGCCTTGTTCTAAAGCTCTTTGGGAACCGCTTGCGTAGCCGCACAGACCTGGGGGCTGCGGGCTTTCCTGCTGCCTTCAGCCTCGACACCACCCTTTCCCACTGGGCGCCGCGCCAGGCACAAAAATGGCCATACGGCTGGAGATGGGTCCCCCGCCCAAGGAGCCAGCAGGGAAAACTATGCCTTGTTCTAAAGCTCTTTGGGAACCGCTTGCGTAGCCCCACACACCTGGGGGCTGCAGGCTTTGCTGCTGCCTTCAGCCTCAAAGCCACCCTTTCCCACTTGGCGCCGCGCCAGGAAAAAAAAAATGGCCTATGGCTGGAGATGGGTCCCCCGCCCAAAGAGCCATCAGGGAAAACTATGCCTTGTTCTAAAGCTCTTTGGGAACCGCTTGCGTAGCCGCACACACCTGGGGGCTGTGGGCTTTCCTTCTGCCTTCATGTTCGACAACACCCTTCCCACTTGGCGCCGCGCCAGGCACAAAAATGGCCATACGGCTGGAGATGGGTCCCCCGCCCAAAGAGCCAGCAGGGAAAACTATGCCTTGTTCTAAAGCTCTTTGGGAACCGCTTGCGTAGCCCCACAGACCTGGGGGCTGCGGGCTTTCCTGCTGCCTTCAGCCTCAAAGCCACCCTTTCCCACTTGGCGCCGCGCCAGGCACAAAAATGGCCTATGGCTGGAGATGGGTCCCCCGCCCAAAGAACAAGCAGCGGAAACTATGCCTTGTTCTAAAGCTCTTTGGGAACCGCTTGCATAGCCTAAGAGACTTGGGGGCTGCAGACTTTCCTGCTGCCTTCAGCCTCAAAGCCACCCTTTCCCATTTGGCGCCGCGCTAGGCACAAAAATGGCAATACGGCTGGAGATGGGTTCCATGCCCAAAGAGCGAGCAGGGAAAACTATGCCTTGTTCTAAAGCTCTTTGGGAACCGCTTGCGTAGCCCCACAGACCTGGGGGCTTCGGGCTTTCCTGCTGCCTTCAGCCTCGACACCACCCTTTCCCACTTGGCGCCGGGCCAGGCACAAAAATGGCCTATGGCTGGAGATGGGTCCCATGCCCAAAGAGCCAGCAAGGAAAACTATGCCTTGTTCTAAAGCTCTTTGGGAACCGCTTGCGTAGCCCCACAGACCTGGGGGCTGCGGGCTTTCCTGCTGCCTTCAGCCTCAAAGCCACCCTTTCCCACTTGGCGCCCTATCAGGCACAAAAATGGCCTATGGCTGGAGATGGGTCCCATGCCCAAAGAGCCATCAGGGAAAACTATGCCTTGTTCTAAAGCTCTTTGGGAACCGCTTGCTTGGCCCCAAAGACCTGGGGGCTGCAGGCTTTCCTGCTGCCTTCAGCCTCAAAGCCACCCTTTCCCACGACGCACCGCGCCAGGCACAAAAATGGCCATACGGCTGGAGATGGGTCCCCCGCCCAAAGAGCCAGCAGGGAAAACTATGCCTTGTTCTAAAGCTCTTTGGGAACCGCTTGCGTAGCCCCACAGACCTGGGGGCTGCGGGCTCTCCTGCTGCCTTCAGCCTCAAAGCCACCCTTTCCCGCTTGGCGCCGGGCCAGGCACAAAAATGGCCATACGGCTGGAGATGGCTCCCCCGCCCAAAGAGCCAGCAGGGAAAACTATGCCTTGTTCTAAAGCTCTTTGGGAACCGCTTGCGTAGCCCCACAGACCTGGGGGCTGCAGGCTTTCCTGCTGCCTTCAGCCTCGACACCACCCTTTCCCACTTGGCGCCGGGCCAGGCATAAAAATGGCCATATGGCTGCATATGGGTCCCCCGCCCAAAGAGCCAGCAGGGAAAACTATGCCTTGTTCTAAAGCTCTTTGGGAACCGCTTGCTTGGCCCCACAGACGTGGGGGCTGCGGGCTTTCCTGCTGCCTTCAGCCTCAAAGACACCCTTTCCCACTTCGCAATGCGCCAGGCACAAAAATGGCCTATGGCTGGAGATGGGTCCCATGCCCAAGGAGCCAGCAAGGAAAATTATGCCTTGTTCTAAAGCTCTTTGGGAACCGCTTGCGTAGCCCCAGAGACCTGGGGGCTGCAGGCTTTACTGCTGCCTTCAGCCTCAAAGCCACCCTTTCCCACTTGGCGTCGCGCTAGGCACAAAAATGGCCATACGGCTGGAGATGGGTCCCCCGCCCAGAGAGCCAGCAAGGAAAATTATGCCTTGTTCTAAAGCTCTTTGGGAACCGCTTGCGTAGCCGCACAGACCTGGGGGCTGCGGGCTTTCCTGCTGCCTTCAGCCTCAAAGCCACCCTTTCCCACTTGGCACTCCATCAGGCAAAAAAATGGCCTATGGCTGGAGATCGGTCCCATGCCCAAAGACCCAGCAAGGAAAACTATGCCTTGTTCTAAAGCTCTTTGGGAACCGCTTGCGTAGCCCTACAGACATGGGGGCTGCGGGCTTTCCTGCTGCCTTCAGCCTCGACACCACCCTTTCCCACTTGGCGCCGTGCCAGGCACAAAAATGGCCTATGGCTGGAGATGGGTCCCCCGCCCAAAGAGCCAGCAGGGAAAACTATGCCTTGTTCTAAAGCTCTTTGGGAACCGCTTGCGTAGCCCCAAAGACCTGGGGACTGCGGGCTTTCCTGCTGCCTTCAGCCTTGACACCACCCTTTCCCACTTGGCGCCGCGCCAGGCACAAAAATGGCCATACGGCTGGAGATGGGTCCCCCGCCCAAAGAGCCAGCAGGGAAAACTATGCCTTGTTCTAAAGCTCTTTGGGAACCGCTTGCATAGCCCCACAGACCTGGGGGCTGCAGGCTTTGCTGCTGCCTTCAGCCTCGACAGCACCCTTTCCCACTTGGCGCCGCGCCAGGCACAAAAACGGCCTATGGCTGGAGATGGGTCCCCCGCCCAGAGAGACAGCAGGGAAAATTATGCCTTGTTCTAAAGCTCTTTGGGAACTGCTTGCGTAGCCCCAGAGACCTGGGGGCTGCAGGCTTTCCTGCTGCCTTCAGCCTCGACACCACCCTTTCCCACTTGGCGCCGCGCTAGGCACAAAAATGGCCATACGGCTGGAGATGGGTCCCCCGCCCAAAGAGCCAGCAGGGAAAACTATGCCTTGTTCTAAAGCTCTTTGGGAACCGCTTGCGTAGCCCCACAGACCTGGGGGCTGCGGGCTTTCCTGCTGCCTTCAGCCTCGACACCACCCTTTCCCACTTGGCGCCGCGCTAGGCACAAAAATGGCCATACGGCTGGAGATGGGTCCCCCGCCCAAAGAGCCAGCAGGGAAAACTATGCCTTGTTCTAAAGCTCTTTGGGAACCGCTTGCTTGGCCCCACAGACGTGGGGGCTGCGGGCTTTCCTGCTGCCTTCAGCCTCAAAGCCACCCTTTCCCACTTGGCGCCGCGCCAGGCACAAAAATGGCCATACGGCTGGAGATGGGTCCCCCGCCCAAAGAGCCAGCAGGGAAAACTATGCCTTGTTCTAAAGCTCTTTGGGAACCGCTTGCGTAGCCCCACAGACGTGGGGCTTGCAGGCTTTGCTGCTGCCTTCAGCCTCAAAACCACCCTTTCCCACTTGGCGCCGGGCCAGGCACAAAAATTGCCATACGGCTGGAGATGGGTCCCCTGCCCAAAGAGCCAGCAAGGAAAACTATGCCTTGTTCTAAAGCTCTTTGGGAACCGCTTGCGTAGCCGCACAGACCTGGGGGCTGCGGGCTTTCCTGCTGCCTTCAGCCTCGACACCACCCTTTCCCACTGGGCGCCGCGCCAGGCACAAAAATGGCCATACGGCTGGAGATGGGTCCCCCGCCCAAGGAGCCAGCAGGGAAAACTATGCCTTGTTCTAAAGCTCTTTGGGAACCGCTTGCGTAGCCCCACACACCTGGGGGCTGCAGGCTTTCCTGCTGCCTTCAGCCTCAAAGCCACCCTTTCCCACTTGGCGTCGCGCCAGGAAAAAAAAAATGGCCTATGGCTGGAGATGGGTCCCCCGCCCAAAGAGCCATCAGGGAAAACTATGCCTTGTTCTAAAGCTCTTTGGGAACCGCTTGCGTAGCCGCACACACCTGGGGGCTGTGGGCTTTCCTTCTGCCTTCATGTTCGACAACACCCTTCCCACTTGGCGCCGCGCCAGGCACAAAAATGGCCATACGGCTGGAGATGGGTCCCCCGCCCAAAGAGCCAGCAGGGAAAACTATGCCTTGTTCTAAAGCTCTTTGGGAACCGCTTGCGTAGCCCCACAGACCTGGGGGCTGCGGGCTTTCCTGCTGCCTTCAGCCTCAAAGCCACCCTTTCCCACTTGGCGCCGCGCCAGGCACAAAAATGGCCTATGGCTGGAGATGGGTCCCCCGCCCAAAGAACAAGCAGCGGAAACTATGCCTTGTTCTAAAGCTCTTTGGGAACCGCTTGCATAGCCTAAGAGACTTGGGGGCTGCAGACTTTCCTGCTGCCTTCAGCCTCAAAGCCACCCTTTCCCATTTGGCGCCGCGCTAGGCACAAAAATGGCAATACGGCTGGAGATGGGTTCCATGCCCAAAGAGCGAGCAGGGAAAACTATGCCTTGTTCTAAAGCTCTTTGGGAACCGCTTGCGTAGCCCCACAGACCTGGGGGCTTCGGGCTTTCCTGCTGCCTTCAGCCTCGACACCACCCTTTCCCACTTGGCGCCGGGCCATGCACAAAAATGGCCTATGGCTGGAGATGGGTCCCATGCCCAAAGAGCCAGCAAGGAAAACTATGCCTTGTTCTAAAGCTCTTTGGGAACCGCTTGCGTAGCCCCACAGACCTGGGGGCTGCGGGCTTTCCTGCTGCCTTCAGCCTCAAAGCCACCCTTTCCCACTTGGCGCCCTATCAGGCACAAAAATGGCCTATGGCTGGAGATGGGTCCCATGCCCAAAGAGCCATCAGGGAAAACTATGCCTTGTTCTAAAGCTCTTTGGGAACCGCTTGCGTAGCCCCAAAGACCTGGGGGCTGCAGGCTTTCCTGCTGCCTTCAGCCTCAAAGCCACCCTTTCCCACGACGCACCGCGCCAGGCACAAAAATGGCCATACGGCTGGAGATGGGTCCCCCGCCCAAAGAGCCAGCAGGGAAAACTATGCCTTGTTCTAAAGCTCTTTGGGAACCGCTTGCGTAGCCCCACAGACCTGGGGGCTGCGGGCTCTCCTGCTGCCTTCAGCCTCAAAGCCACCCTTTCCCGCTTGGCGCCGGGCCAGGCACAAAAATGGCCATACGGCTGGAGATGGCTCCCCCGCCCAAAGAGCCAGCAGGGAAAACTATGCCTTGTTCTAAAGCTCTTTGGGAACCGCTTGCGTAGCCCCACAGACCTGGGGGCTGCGGGCTTTCCTGCTGCCTTCAGCCTCGACACCACCCTTTCCCACTTGGCGCCGGGCCAGGCATAAAAATGGCCATATGGCTGCATATGGGTCCCCCGCCCAAAGAGCCAGCAGGGAAAACTATGCCTTGTTCTAAAGCTCTTTGGGAACCGCTTGCTTGGCCCCACAGACGTGGGGGCTGCGGGCTTTCCTGCTGCCTTCAGCCTCAAAGACACCCTTTCCCACTTCGCAATGCGCCAGGCACAAAAATGGCCTATGGCTGGAGATGGGTCCCATGCCCAAGGAGCCAGCAAGGAAAATTATGCCTTGTTCTAAAGCTCTTTGGGAACCGCTTGCATAGCCCCAGAGACCTGGGGGCTGCAGGCTTTACTGCTGCCTTCAGCCTCAAAGCCACCCTTTCCCACTTGGCGTCGCGCTAGGCACAAAAATGGCCATACGGCTGGAGATGGGTCCCCCGCCCAGAGAGCCAGCAAGGAAAATTATGCCTTGTTCTAAAGCTCTTTGGGAACCGCTTGCGTAGCCGCACAGACCTGGGGGCTGCGGGCTTTCCTGCTGCCTTCAGCCTCAAAGCCACCCTTTCCCACTTGGCACTCCATCAGGCAAAAAAATGGCCTATGGCTGGAGATCGGTCCCATGCCCAAAGACCCAGCAAGGAAAACTATGCCTTGTTCTAAAGCTCTTTGGGAACCGCTTGCATAGCCCCACAGACCTGGGGGCTGCGGGCTTTCCTGCTGCCTTCAGCCTCAAAACCACCCTTTCCCACTTGGCGCCCTATCAAGCACAAAAATGGCCATACGGCTGGAGATGGGTCCCCCGCCCGAAGAGCCAGCAGGGAAAACTATGCCTTGTTCTAAAGCTCTTTGGGAACCGCTTGCGTAGCCCCACAGACCTGGGGGCTGTGGGCTTTCCTGCTGCCTTCAGCCTCGACACCACCCTTTCCCACTTGGCGCCGGGCCAGGCACAAAAATGGCCATACGGCTGGAGATGGGTCCCCCGCCCAAAGAGCCAGCAGGGAAAACTATGCCTTGTTCTAAAGCTCTTTGGGAACCGTTTCCGTAGCCCCACAGACCTGGGGGCTGCAGGCTTTCCTGCTGCCTTCAGCCTCAAAGCCACCCTTTCCCACTTGGCGCCGCGCCAGGCACAAAAATGGCCTATGGCTGGAGATGGGTCCCATGCCCAAAGAGCCAGCAGGGAAAACTATGCCTTGTTCTAAAGCTCTTTGGCAACCTCTTGCATAGCCCCACAGACCTGGGGGCTGCGGGCTTTCCTGCTGCCTTCAGCCTCAAAGCCACCCTTTCCCACTTGGCGCCGCGCCAGGCACAAAAACAGCCTATGGCTGGAGATGGGTCCCCCGCCCAAAGAGCCAGCAGGGAAAACTATGCCTTGTTCTAAAGCTCTTTGGGAACCGCTTGCGTAGCCCCACAGACCTGGGGGCTGCAGGCTTTCCTGCTGCCTTCAGACTCGACACCACCCTTTCCCACTTGGCGCCGCGCCAGGCACAAAAATGGCCATACGGCTGGAGATGGGTCCCCCGCCCAAAGAACAAGCAGGGAAAACTATGCCTTGTTCTAAAGCTCTTTGGGAACCGCTTGCGTAGCCCCACAGACCTGGGGGCTGCAGGCTTTGCTGCTGCCTTCAGCCTCAAAGCCACCCTTTTCCACTGGAGGCCGCATCAGGCACAAAAATGGCCATACGGCTGGAGATGGGTCCCCTGCCCAAAGAGCCAGCAGGGAAAACTATGCCTTGTTCTAAAGCTCTTTGGGAACCGCTTGCGTAGCCCCAGAGACCTGGGGGCTGCGGGCTTTCCTGCTGCCTTCAGCCTCGACACCACCCTTTCCCACTTGGCGCCGCGCCAGGCACAAAAATGGCCATACGGCTGGAGATGGGTCCCCTGCCCAAAGAGCCAGCAGGGAAAACTATGCCTTGTTCTAAAGCTCTTTGGGAACCGCTTGCGTAGCCCCAGAGACCTGGGGGCTGCGGGCTTTCCTGCTGCCTTCAGCCTCGACACCACCCTTTCCCACTTGGCGCCGCGCCAGGCACAAAAATGGCCATACGGCTGGAGATGGGTCCCATGCCCAAAGAGCCAGCAGGGAAAACTATGCCTTGTTCTAAAGCTCTTTGGGAACCGCTTGTGTAGCCCCACAGACCTGGGGGCTGCAGGCTTTCCTGCTGCCTTCAACCTCAATCCACCCTTTCCCACTTGGCGTCATGCCAGGCACAAAAATGGCCTATGGCTGGAGATGGGTCCCCCGCCCAAAGAGCCAGCAGGGAAAACTATGCCTTGTTCTAAAGCTCTTTGGGAACGGCATGCGTAGCCCCACAGACCTGGGGGCTGCGGGCTTTCCTGCTGCCTTCAGCCTCAAAGCCACCCTTTCCCACTTGGCGCCGCGATAGGCACAAAAATGGCCTATGGCTGGAGATGGGTCCCCCGCCCAAAGAGCCAGCAGGGAAAACTAGGCCTTGTTCTAAAGCTCTTTGGGAACCGCTTGCGTAGCCCCACAGACCTGGGGGCTGCGGGCTTTCCTGCTGCCTTCTGCATCGACACCACCCTTTCCCACTTGGCGCCGCGCCAGGCACAAAAATGGCCATACGGCTGGAGATGGGTCCCCCGCCCAAAGAGCCAGCAGGGAAAACTATGCCTTGTTCTAAAGCTCTTTGGGAACCGCTTGCGTAGCCCCACAGACCTGGGGGCTGCAGGCTTTCCTGCTGCCTTCAGCCTCAAAGCCACCCTTTCCCACTTGGCGCCGCGCCAGGCACAAAAATGGCCATACGGCTGGAGATGGGTCCCCCGCCCAAAGAGCCTGCAGGGAAAACTTTGTCTACAGTCAGTCAAGGTCGACGTACTCAACACTGATAAGAAAGATCACATGTGTTCTTGTGGTGAGGGATATCAAGTGGAAATCCTTCTCGCGGAGTGGTCAAGCGATTTAAACTTTTCATCATAATCCAAAGTCTAACATGCAAAACAATTGTCTAAGCAAAGCACAATACAGTGAGTATTAGTAAAACAACAACAGAGTGAAGCATCTTGTTATAAAGTCCTGTAACTGTCGGTGACCATCCAAAAAGAGTATCTCCCCATCTGTGTCCTCCGCCTCTCTTCACTCTTTCCAACGCTTGGTGTATTTCTTCAACCTGATGATGGACGGTAATCAAAGTTGTCTGTCTATTTTCTTGGGCCTCTTTCAAGAGTCGCTTCAATTCATTGTGTTTTAGCAGCTTCTTCACCAGGGAGAGATTCATTCTGATAGGGGGAGGGAACAATCTCGAATCAACGTATAATTAGGTTGTAGCAATTGAAAAGACGTAACAAGAGCTTAAAAATTGAAGTCGCATCCCGTAACTTTGTGTTAGTAAAGTTCAAACACAAAGATTTGAGTGATTACTATGTCATCTCTGAATACAAGACTACAGGGAGACCTCATGCTAACGCACCCTTTCCCAATCTAGACAAGCACAGTCTCTGGGGTTTCATCGGGATGTGTCTCAAAGTGACAAACATTCTGGTTGGTGTCAAGACAAAGGTCTTGTGCTTTGAGAGTATTACTCTCACAAATGAATCCTTGTTGGTCTCGTGAAACGCATGCGTCAACATCAGCAGTTTGCCATTTAGTCTCATTTTTGTCGTGCCCAACCTCTGTGCTGTGTTGGATAGAGTAGAGCTCCTTGGTGATTCAACCCCAGTGCGATGATTGGGTATATGGTGGATACTGAGGCATTGCGTATCGTTAAGACAAAAGCTGTGGCTTTGCTCTCAGTGGGATCGTAGGTGAAATTAACCAGATACCACCTGGACTGAAATTTTTTCTCAAATTCAATTGCGTTATCCCATATTACTTTTCGAATTTCGGTGGGCAAGGTGCCTTCTTTACCTTCCCTTATGATTGCGGCTGTCATAGATTGCATCCACAATTGGGCTTGGATACAACTAAGAGCCAAGGAAACATTGCTTTGAGTTGTACCAAGTGCATCTGTGATCAGCTGATGGTCTTTTTCACCCGTTTCTTCCCATTGAGGCAATATATTCGATAAAAGCCGTTGGTGGTTTCCCAATGCTAATAGAGAGGACCGTAGGGGATGTCTTAATTTGTCCAGATCAGTAGCGGTTGTGACTAGTTTGTTGGCAAGTATCTCAGCATCTATACTATTCAAGACTCCCAGGCCTGTTCCTAAGATACCAGTCGCATCCCTCTTCCGTCCGTGTGAAGTGGCAAGAGTTCGTTTGCGTAACCATGCTGACCATTCTGCATAAGATGTACTCAGGAATGGTAAGCAGGTGGGTTTGATCGCAGAGATTTTAATCTGCATTGACAATTCTGCTCGTTTGAGGGAATATGTGGGATTAAACAGTACCTGTTGTTGACCTGTGTGTGTTTAATAACGTAAGGGCCAATGTTGAAAATGCAAGGAGTTAGTCTAATGGAGGGCTTAGAAAAGAGAGAGGTGTTTTTTTTTTTTTTCTCTTAGAAGAGAGAGCCTTTGAGAGTTTGTGGGGTGTAGGTTCTGGATTCATTTCAGCAAGTTCAGGTGTATTTGAGTCAATCATAAATTCAAATAACAATTCTGTGCCCTTGTAGCCCCAAATACAGTACACTACTGTAGGTTTGATGAAAGTGAAATTGTGCCAGCAATCTGAATTTGGCTCCATAATTTTGTAACAATCAGTGTTGTATTTGTCCGCTTTGGTAGAGTCTACATAGATGGTTTTAATTACAGTTGGCCTGTGGTGATTAGACCCGTTGATAAATCGGCAACCAATGTGTGTTCTTGTGGAATAATTACTAAATTGGCCAAGAATACAAAAATACAGCATTGTTCACACATTAAGGAAAGTCATAAAATCAAGAGGCTTCTGAGGTAGAATACAGCCGCAGCTAGCACACGAAGAATGCAACAGCTGTGATTCCCTGTACAAGGTTGTTTGCGAAACTACACAAGGGATGGAACGGAACGCGCTTGTTCCGTGGCCTTCCCTTGTGACGAATAGCAGATATGGGGACGAGATGGTACTACGGAACTGATAAGCGGCCTACACGCTACCCGAGCCAACATTTCGTCAAATGTTGATGAAATGCTGTCCTTTTGTGCGAACTTTGCTCACCACAATGTACCAAAACACACCTCCATCCCGGAGGCTATCCGCCCCCGAGGTGTGAACACTCCTCCTTGAGTACATTAATCATAATAAAAGTACATATGACTAAAGTCACTCAAACTCCACTTTGAAGTTAAAAAAATAATATAAAAATAGCCCAAGAGAGGGGGAATGTCTGGGAAGACACCATCGCGAAGAATCCCACCGCTGTTTTCTGGGATCAGTCGACGGGCTGAGCCTTTCTTCCCCCTCATAAGGACGCCTTTGGGTAAGACTTTGATTACACCGAGTGCTTTCTCGGGGACTCTAGAAATTTCTCTAGAGAATCTCTACCCTACATTTATAGCCAGGCTGTATCGTTTATAATTTTGTCGCGCGTTTGTCTATTTAACAATGTCTTTATTTGCACGTGCTTTGCAGACAGTGTATTTATCACCGGCAATCCTAAAGAACCTGTATATCTGTTGTTTAAATAAACTGCACTGTTTCAGTAGCTAGTCGTTTCGCTTTCTCACTGAACGCGACCAAAACTTGAGAGAGGCCGTGCTGGTTCAGGAGCACGACTAGACTGAAGGTGCAGCCCACTATTAGTGTCTCCAAATCGTAATAGTTTAACACATATTAAACGCGATTGGGCTGATAGTGCTGAATTGGGCATCACTCAGAATTGAAACCCAGCCGCACCTGGCCTCCCACCTCGGTGAGGAGTGTTAGAACGCAAGGGGGTTTATCTTCTGCCAAAACCGCTTGGCCCCGTTTCACGCAACAGAATTTGGCGTAGTCGGCAGGATTGCCATGGATAAACTGCTGCAAAAATATGATTGTGCCCCTTCCCAGGCTGGGAAGGAGTGGGCCCAAAAATTTTGGAAGGATGAAGAGAAAGTGGTGGAACGTATTGAAGAGCGTCGGGTTTCACAGAAGCTCAGAGCGGGGAAAGGCAAGGGTGTGATTTGTGCTGTGTTAGGCGCCTGTTTATCTTGTGCACAACAAGAAGCTAGAGAAACCCCCGCTCCTAATCTGATTTCAGCTGTAGAATATGCAACCCTGAAATCGGAGAATGAGGTGCTGAAGTCATCATTAGCCTTGCAAAAGGAGACAGGAGAAAGATTAAGAACTCAAGTCGATAAGCTTGTGAGTGAGAATGAATGTTTAGGAAACCGGAATGCTCAACTTGGGAGTGAAAATCGCCAACTTAAAATGTTATTGAAAGGGTGACCGGGCTCTTAGATAAAATGCAGCCCTCGACCCAGGTCCAACAGATTCGTAAGTTAATGTGTTATCCAAATTCCGGAACCCAGACCGGAGATTTTTTTGTCTAATAGTGAGGATGACGAAGATGAGGAGGAAAGGACTTTTACTTTGAAATCCCAAGTTTTTCCTTTACGTCCTCTGGTTAAAACTGAAACTGCAGTTGATGATGGTGATGAAATTCACACCACTGTGCGTACCGTTCCATGGACACCAACCGAGTTAACAAAAATAAGGGAGAAATATTCGAGGCGACCAGAAGAGTCAGCTGTTGAGTACGTGTGGCGAGTTTCTTCTGAAGGGGGGGGCAGAATTATGCTGAGTGAGGAAGAAGCAGGAGACTCTTGGGGACCAGGAGTGTTTTTAACCACTATGCCTGGGGATCATAATTATTCCCTAACCGCTCGAGCAGCCTTTTGGGCAGGGGGTATGGATCCGCGAGAGAGGGGGGAGCCGTTAGAGATTAGAGCTACAGGCTACTCTGATCTGTTTGCGGCTGTACGGAAAGCAGCTTGTCTGCAAGCCATGTATGACAGAGAGGAATTTCGGAAATCCCCAATGTCAGCCCCTATCGACCCCGATCGATTAGCCCCTCTCATCCGTGGTCTTCCCGGTTGCCTGAAACCGTTCCTTGTTCGCACTCAAGATCGTATACGGGATGCTCGGGGTGCTCATGGGCGGGGCCGTCGTCACTACATGCCCACCTGGAATGTACAGGAAATAGATCAATATGGGCGCCGAATGGGCTGGGCCAGCCAAACTAGTGAGAAATCCTCCGAACACCCGCGAAAGGTTCGCCAAGTCCAAACTCACACTCAAAACCCTAAATCAGAGGGAAGGTTTAAGCCTGATAAGGACCGAAATGAGTTGTGGCGTAAAGCCCTACAATTAGGGGTGCCCCGACAATTCTTGCACGGTGACCCTACGGGAGATCTCCGTACGCTAGTCCAATCTCTACCTAGAAAGAATAATGCGGCTGGGGAGAAAAGTCTAACCAGAGAATCCCCAAGCCGTGAGAAAATTGTGCCTTCTGCACCGGAACGTAACTTGATTGATTTGACAGAGTCCCAGCCAAAACACTCCTATCCCCGGGGAGGGCAGTGAGCCACCCTGTCCGGCAGGTACTAGCAATCCAATGGCGCTCTCATAAAGACTCCGAACCCGTTATTGTCATTCCTGTTGGACCCCGGAAGATATTGGTAAATTTTATTATTGATACCGGAGCCCAAATGTCTCCAATCACTAACGAAACGGCACAACTTCTAGGTATAAATCCCACCCGACGCAGAGTCAACTTCACAGGAATTGATGGTGTGGTAAAAACATGGCACACTGCAAAAATTAACCTCTGGTTGCCGGGAGAGCAGCGAATGACTAGGGCAGAAGTGTTAGTGGGTGCCTCACGTACTAACCTCCTAGGATTTGACATACTGCGTGGGCGAATGTGGAAACTCCCAGATGGAACTGTGTGGAGTTTTGCAGGACGCAAAAAAGGATTAGACACAGTTAAATTGGGGCTATTAGAAACATCTATACTTTTACCTCCTTCTAAAATTACCAACGTCCGACAGTACCCACTGCCTGCAGCTGCACTTGCAGGAGCAGACGGGGTGGTATCAGATTTAGAAAAAAGAAACATCATTAAGAGGACTCACGCGCCTTATAATTCACCGGTGTGGCCAGTAAAGAAACCAAAAAGGCAATGGCGTTTCACAGTAGATTGCGGAAAATTAAATGCCAACACTGCACCCCTGACCGCTGCGGTTCCGAATATCGCGGAAATTGTGGCAATGATAAAAGGAGCTGCCCATGCTTGGGTGGCTGCCTTAGATGTTAAAGACATATTTTTTTTTATGATTCTCCTCCTTGAGCAGGACAAAGCGCAGTTTGCATTCACATGGAAAGGAGTCCAATATACCTTTAACCGCTTTCCGCAAGGATACAAACATTCCCCCACTATTGCCCATAATGCTTTGGCTAAAGTGCTATCAGAGATTCCTGTTTCACAGGGATGTACAGTATACCAATATATTATTGATGACATCTTAATAGGGGAGAGAACCAAGAAAGTGTACAAGACATGATGGAAAACATCCGAAAAACATTATCAGATTTGGGATTGGAAATTCCCGACTCAAAGTGTCAGGGACCCGCACAGGAAGTTAAATTCCTGGGGGTCTGGTGGATTAAGGGAGCTGCTTCTGTCCCTCAGGATACCCTGAAAAAATAGAACATGGACAGAATCCTTCCAGCACGAAGGAGTTACAGCAAGTCCTGGGAACTTTAAGTTATTAGCGTAAACACATCCCTGGCTTTTCCATCATTGCTCGCCCCCTTTATTGTTTGCTCAAAAAAGGTAAATCCTGGGAGTCGACTGAACAACACACTAATGCACTAGAATTGCTAATAAAAGAGCTAAGGTTATTCCAACAACTTGGCCCCATACATCCAACTGACCCTGTCCACGTAGAATGGGGGCTCAGTGAACATGGTTCCCGTTGTAATTTATGCCAGAAGGGACCAGCAGGACCGGAGAGACCATTAGAATTTAGCTCTCACGCCTTTAATGATACTGAGAGCAGCTATTCAGACCTGGAGAAGGGTTTACTGTCCCTGGTGCGAGCATTGCAACGAGCAGAGCAGATAAGGAGAGAACAGAGTGTGATCTTTCCTGGGACCTTTTCGCCTCCCAGATGTGGTCCGTAAAGGGACAGCACCGCCAGCCGGCATTGCCCAGAAACCCACAGTTAGAAAGTGGTATGCTTATTTAGAAGGCATTAATGCTATCATGCCAGTCTCTGAAGGTAGTATCAAAGTATCCATGCTCCAGAAGGATAGAGATGGTGCCCTATTGTTCCAATCCCCACCAAACAGACCATCTCCAATCCAAGAAGCACCTCCTCTGAAAGCAGGCAGTGATCTTACAGGAGTGTGGTTTACTGGTGTGTCATCTCACCGTGAGAACAGCAAGTGGAAATACAAGGCCGTAGCACTGGAAGTAGCAACGGGGGAAAGAGCAATTGAAACAGGAGAAGGTAGGGCACAAGTAGGGGAACTCAGAGCCGTCCTACTAGCTGCACAACATGGAGCTACTTACATTTACACTGACTCATATGCTGTTTTTAAAGGAGCCACTGAATGGCTAGGACACTGGGCAGCCAATGATTGGCAGGTGAATAGAGTCCCGATCTGGGAGACAGACAGTTGGAAGCAACTGTTGGAAATAGGAGGACAGAGACCATTGCACATTGCTTGGGTAAAAGGCCACGATCGTTCAAACTCGATCACTGCTCAGTTCAACCAACAGGTAGATAGCCTCACGCGGCTACAACAAATTGACACTGTAGATGATGGTCGGGAATGGTTACATATTAAGCCTGGCCATACAGGCCGTGCTGATCTGTATCAGGAAGGTCTAGCCCGGGGGTGGCCTGTGTCGGTTAAGCTGTGCGAACAAGTAGTAACTGCCTGGTCACAATGTCGCCTACGACTCAGCAAAGATCATCCGAGTAAGGCGCCTCCCTTACACATGCGGGACAAGAAAATGTTGTGGCATTCATGGCAGATTGATTATATTGGGCCCTTGAGATCATCAGGTGGGAAAAGATATGTCCTAGTCGGAGTGGAGATTATCTCCAGCCTCAGTATGGCCACTGGCTTCAAATCAGCTGCTGGGGACAACACAGTGAAAGGCCTAAAAGGGTGGTTCAGCACACTTCCCCTTCCCGAGGAAATCCAAAGTGATAACGGTTCACACTTTACCGCTACAGTGGTACAAGATTGGGCCAAAGAAGAAGGGATTCGATGGGTATTTCATACTCCCTATTATCCTCAGGCTAATGGCATTGTTGAATGCACCAACGGATTGGTTAAGCGTTTTGCAAAAACTCATAAATCATAAGGGAAGGTGAAGAAGGCACCTTGCCCACCGAAATTCGAAAAGTAATATGGGATAACGCAATTGAGTTTGAGAGAAAATTTCAATCCTGGTGGTATCTGGTTAATTTCACCTACGATCCCACTGAGAGCAAAGCCACAGCTTTTGTCTTAACGATACGCAATGCCTCAGTATCCACCATATACCCAATCATCGCACTGGGGTTGAATCACCAAGGAGCTCTACTCTATCCAACACAGCACAGAGGTTGGGCACGACAAAATGAGACTAAATGGCAAACTGCTGATGTTGACGCATGCGTTTCACGAGACCAACAAGGATTCATTTGTGAGAGTAATACTCTCAAAGCACAAGACCTTTGTCTTGACACCAACCAGAATGCTTGTCACTTTGAGACACATCCCGATGAAACCCCAGAGACTGTGCTTGACTATATTGGGAAAGGGTGCGTTAGCATGAGGTCTCCCTGTAGTCTTGTATTATAGACGAGAAAGGCTTGAGACCATGGCCACTCTGGGTCTCTTTGATTACAAACAACAGGGAATAAAAAGGTGAAACTGAATAGCATCAATTCCATCTGCCAATTCGTCATTTTAGAATTTGGGCCTCCAAATAGCCATACATCATAAAAGTAGTATTATTGCCAGGTTCAATGTCAGGATTCCCTGGAGACATTCAAAGGTAGCGTAGGCCAATCCGTCTGTACAGCTCATCCAAGGTTCCTGTAAGACATAAAGGAAAAGAAAATCTGCTCGGTCTTATTCGACCAACGGGGTTAAAAAGAAGGTGCGGTCCACCGGGTGCTGATCCGGTGTATCTTCCCTGAACAATCCTTGGCTTCCCATGCATAGGGATTTTGGGGAGTAGCTAGCACCATTGGCACCGTCCCATTTTGAGGCATTTTCACTAGCACAGGTAGTCCAGGGTGAAATCTTCCGGGGTATTTTCCCGGTTCATTGGCAGCCTTTGGCGAGATAATATTGGCAGGTACACAGAAAGCTTTCATTTTAGGACAGCCGTCTCCACTCCATTTGTTATTTAGTTGATAGATGGCATCATCCAATCGCAAATGCCAACCAGGTTCATGACTTTTTGCAAAACGCTTAACCAATCTATTGGTGCGTTCAACAATGCCATTAGCCTGGGGATAACAGGGAGTATGAAATACCCATCGAATCCCTTCTTCCTTGGCCCAATCTTGTACCACCGAAGCCGTAAAGTGTGAAACGTTATCACTCTGGATTTCGTCGGGAAGGGGAAGTGTGCTGAACCACCCTGTTAGGCCTTTCACTGTGTTGTCCCTCGTAGCTGGTTTGAAACTGCTGGCCATACTGAGGCTGGAGATAATCTCCACTCCTACCAGGACATATCTTTTCCCACCTGATGATCTCAAGGGCCCAATATAATCAAGCTGCCATGAATGCCACAATGCTTTCTTGTCCCGCATGTGTAAGGGAGGCGCCTTACTCGGATGATCTTTGCTGAGTCGTAGGCGACATTGTGAACAGGCAGTTACTATTTGTTCGCACAGCTTAACCGACACAAGCCACCCACCTTCCCGATACAGGTCAGGACGGCCTGTGCGGCCACGTTTAACATGTAACGATTCAAGTAAGCGTTCCCATTCCCGACCATCATCTACAATGTCAATTTGTTGTAGCCGCGTGAGGCCATCTACCTGTTGGTTGAACTGAGCAGTGATCGAGTTTGAACGATCGTGGCCTTTTACCCAAGCAATGTGCAATGGTCTCTGTCCTCCTATTTCCAACAGTTGCTTCCAATTATCTGTCTCCCAAACTGGGACTCTATTCACCTGCCAATCGTTGGCTGCCCAGTGTCCTAGCCATTCAGTGGCTCCTTTAAAAACAGCATATGACTCAGCGTAAAAGGAGGTGGCTCCATGTTGTGCAGCTAGTAGGACAGCTCTGAGTTCCCCTACCCTCCCCTGTTTCAATTGCTCTTTCTCCCGTTGTTACTTCCAGTGCTACGGCCTTATATTTGCACTTATTTTTTTAACGGTGA
Organism: Rissa tridactyla; assembly: GCF_028500815.1. Lineage (NCBI taxonomy): Eukaryota > Metazoa > Chordata > Aves > Charadriiformes > Laridae > Rissa > Rissa tridactyla. Next base: position 127,652 of record NW_026529448.1, on the reverse strand, counting down.
GATGACGCACCAGTAAACCACACTCCTGTAAGATCACTGCTGTCCCTCAAAGGAGGTGCTTCTTGGATCGGAGATGGTCTGTTTGGTGGGGATTGGAACTATAGGGCACCATCTATATCCTTTGGTATCCTTGTGAAGTAGCCTTGGATACTTTAACACTGCCTTCAGAGACTGGCTTCATTTCATTAATGCCTTCTAAATAAGCATACCACTTTCGAACTGTAGCTCTCTGGGCAATGCCAGCTGGTGGTGGTGTTCCTTTAAGGACCACATCTGGGAGGCGAAAAGGTCCCAGGAAAGATCACACTCTGTTCTCTTCTTATCTGCTCTGCTCGTTGCAACGCTCGCACCAGGGACAGTAAACCCTTCTCCAGGTCTGAATAGCTGCATTCAGTATCATTGAAGGAGTGGGAGCAAAATTCTAATGGTCTCTCCGGTCCTGCTGGTCCCTTCTGCCATAAATTACAACGGGAACCATGTTCACTGAACCCCCATTCTACATGGACAGGGTCAGTTGGATGAATAGGACCAAGCTGTTGGAATAACCTTAGCTCCTTTATTAGTAATTGCAGAGCATTAGTGTGTTGTTCAGTCCACACCCAGGATTTACCCTTTTTTGCCAAGCTATGAAGGGGGCGAGCAATGATGGAAAAGCCAGGGATGTGTTTACGCCAATAACTTAAAGTTCCCAGGACCTGCTGTAACTCCTTCGTGCTGGAAGGATTCTGTCCATGTTCTATTTTTTCAGGGTATCCTGAGGGACAGAAGCAGCTCCCTTAATCCACCAGACCCCCAGGAATTTAACTTCCTGTGAGGGTCCCTGACACTTTGAGTCGGGAATTTCCAATCCCAAATCTGATAATGTTTTTCGGATGTTTTCCATCATGTCTTGTACACTTTCTTGGTTCTCTCCCCTATTAAGATGTCATCAATAATATATTGGTATACTCTAAATCCCTGTGAAACAGGAATCTCTGATAGCACTTTAGCCAAAGCATTATGGGCAATAGTGGGGGAATGTTTGTATCCTTGCGGAAAACGGTTAAAGGTATATTGGACTCCTTTCCATGCGAATGCAAACTGCGCTTTGTCCTGCTCAAGGAGGGGAATCATAAAAAAATATGTCTTTAAAATCTAAGGCAACCCTGCAAGGATGGGCAGCTCCTTTTATCATTGTCACAATTTCCGCGATATTCGGAACCACAGCGGTCAGGGGTGCAGTGTTGGCATTTAATTTTCCGTAATCTACTGTGAACCGCCATTGCCTTTTTGGTTTCTTTACTGGCCACACCGGTGAAAAAAAAGGCGAGTGAATCCTCTTAATGATGTCCCTTTTTTCTAAATCTGATACCAATCTGTCTGCTCCTGCAACAGCAGTTGAAGGCAGTGGATACTACAGGACAGCAGAGATTTTAGAGGGAGGGAAAAGTATGGAAGTTTCCAATAGACTCAATTTCACTGTGTCTATTACTTTTTCAAATCCTGCAAAACTCCACATTGTGGAGACATCATTAAGAACAGTCATTAAGAAACCCTCGGACGGCAGGCTTTCGCGACGCCTTCAGCCTCAAAACCACTCTTTCCCACTTGGCGCCGCGCCAGGCACAAAAATGGCCTGTGGCTGGAGATCGTTCCCCCGCCCAAGGAGCCAGCAGGGAAAACTATGCCTTGTTCTAAAGCTCCTTGGGAACCGCTTGCGTAGCCCCACAGACCTGGGGGCTGCGGGCTTTCCTGCTGCCTTCAGCCTCGACACCACCCTTTCCCACTAGGCACCGCGCCAGGCATAAAAATAGCCATACGACTGGAGATGGGTCCCCCGCCCAAGGAGCCAGCAGGGAAAACTATGCCTTGTTCTAAAGCTCTTTGGGAACCGCTTGTGTAGCCCCACAGACCTGGGGGCTGTGGGCTTTCCTGCTGCCTTCAGCCTCGACACCTCCCTTTCCCACTTGGCGCCGCACCAGGCACAAAAATGGCCATACGGCTGGAGATGGGTCCCCCGCCCAAAGAGCCAGCAGGGAAAACTATGCCTTGTTCCAAAGCTCTTTGGGAACCGCTTCCGTAGCCGCACAGACCTGGGGGATGCGGGCTTTCCTGCTGCCTTCAGCCTCGACACCACCCTTTCCCACTTGGCAATGCGCCAGGCACAAAAATGGCCATATGGCTGGAGATGGGTCCCCCGCCCAAAGAGCCAGCAGGGAAAACTATGCCTTGTTCTAAAGCTCTTTGGGAACCGCTTGCGTAGCCCCACAGACCTGGGGGCTGCGGGCTTTCCTGCTGCCTTCAGCCTCGACAGCACCCTTTCCCACTTGGCGCCGCGCCAGGCACAAAAATGGCCTATGGCTGGAGATGGGTCCCATGCCAAAAGAGCCAGCAGGGGAAACTATGCCTTGTTCTAAAGCTCTTTGGGAAACGCTTGCTTGGCTCCACAGACCTGGGGGCTGCAGGCTTTCCTGCTGCCTTCAGCCTCGACACCACCCTTTCCCACTTGGCGCCGCGCCAGGCACAAAAATGGCCTATGGCTGGAGATGGGTCCCATGCCCAAAGAGCCAGCAGGGAAAACTATGCCTTGTTCTAAAGCTCTTTGGGAACCGCTTGCTTGGCCCCACAGACCTGGGGGCTGCGGGCTTTCCTGCTGCCTTCAGCCTCAAAACCACCCTTTCCCACTTGGCGCCGCGCCAGGCACAAAAATGGCCATACGGCTGGAGATGGGTCCCCCGCCCAAAGAGCCAGCAGGGAAAACTATGCCTTGTTCTAAAGCTCTTTGGGAACCGCTTGCGTAGACCCACAGACCTGGGGGCTGCGGGCTTTCCTGCTGCCTTCAGCCTCAAAGCCACCCTTTCCTACTTGGCGTCGCGCCAGGCACAAAAATGGCCTATGGCTGGAGATGGGTCCCCCGCCCAAGGAGCCAGCAGGGAAATCTAGGCCTTGTTCTAAAGCACTTTGGGAACCGCTTCCATAGCCCCACAGACCTGGGGGCTGCAGGCTTTCCTGCTACCCTCAGACTCGACACCACCCTTCCCCACTTGGCGCCGCGCCAGGCTCAAAAATGGCCATATGGCTGGAGATGGGTCCCCCGCCCAAGGAGCCAGCAGGGAAAACTAGGCCTTGTTCTAAAGCTCTTTGGGAACCGCTTGCGTAGCCCCACAGACCTGGGGGCTGCAGGCTTTCCTGCTACCTTCAGCCTCAAAGCCACCCTTTCCCACTTGGCGTCGCGCCAGGTAGAAAAATGGCCTATGGCTGGAGATGGGTCCCATGCCCAAAGAGCCAGCAGGGAAAACTATGCCTTGTTCTAAAGCTCTTTGGGAACCGCTTGCGTAGCCCCACAGACCTGGGGGCTGCAGGCTTTCCTGCTGCCTTCAGCCTCGACACCACCCTTTCCCACTTGGCGCCACGCCAGGCTCAAAAATGGCCATACGGCTGGAGATGGGTTCCCCGCCCAAAGAGCCAGCAGGGAAAACTATGCCTTGTTCTAAAGCTCTTTGGGAACCACTTGCGTAGCCCCACAGACCTGGGGGCTGCAGGCTTTGCTGCTGCCTTCAGCCTCGACAGCACCCTTTCCCACTTGGCGCCGCGCCAGGCACAAAAGTGGCCTATGGCTGGAGATGGATCCCCCGCCCAGAGAGCCAGGAGGGAAAATTATGCCTTGTTCTAAAGCTCTTTGGGAACCGCTTGCGTAGCCCCACAGACCTGGGGGCTGCAGGCTTTCCTGCTGCCTTCAGCCTAAAAGCCACCCTTTCCCACTTGGCGTCGCGCCAGGCACAAAAATGGCCTATGGCTGGAGATGGGTCCCCCGCCCAAAGAGCCAGCAGGGAAAACTATGCCTTGTTCTAAAGCTCTTTGGGAACCGCTTGCGTAGCCCCACAGACCTGGGGGCTGCGGGCTTTCCTGCTGCCTTCAGCCTCAAAAACACCCTTTCCCACTACGCACCGCGCCAGGCATAAAAATAGCCATACGACTGGAGATGGGTCCCCCGCCCAAAGAGCCAGCAGGGAAAACTATGCCTTGTTCTAAAGCTCTTTGGGAACCGCTTGCGTAGCCCCACAGACGTGGGGGCTGCAGGCTTTCCTGCTGCCTTCAGCCTCGACACCACCCTTTCCCACTTGGCGCCGCGCTAGGCACAAAAATGGCCTAGGGCTGGAGATATGTCTCCCCCCAAAAGAGCCAGCAGGGAAAATTATGCCTTGTTCTAAAGCTCTTTGGGAACCGCTTGCATAGCCCCACAGACCTGGGGGCTGCAGGCTTTCCTGCTGCCTTCAGCCTCGACACCACCCTTTCCCACTTGGCGCCACGCCAGGCTCAAAAATGGCCATACGGCTGGAGATGGGTTCCCCGCCCAAAGAGCCAGCAGGGAAAACTATGCCTTGTTCTAAAGCTCTTTGGGAACCACTTGCGTAGCCGCACAGACCTGGGGGCTGCAGGCTTTGCTGCTGCCTTCAGCCTCGACAGCACCCTTTCCCACTTGGCGCCGCGCTAGGCACAAAAATGGCCATACGGCTGGAGATGGATCCCCCGCCCAGAGAGCCAGGAGGGAAAATTATGCCTTGTTCTAAAGCTCTTTGGGAACCGCTTGCGTAGCCCCACACACCTGGGGGCTGCAGGCTTTCCTGCTGCCTTCAGCCTAAAAGCCACCCTTTCCCACTTGGCGTCGCGCCAGGCACAAAAATGGCCTATGGCTGGAGATGGGTCCCATGCCCAAAGAGCCAGCAGGGAAAACTATGCCTTGTTCTAAAGCTCTTTGGGAACCGCTTGCGTAGCCCCACAGAGCTGGGGTCTGCGGGCTTTCCTGCTGCCTTCAGCGTCAAAACCACCCTTTCCCACTACGCACCGCGCCAGGCACAAAAATGGCCATACGGCTGGAGATGGGTCCCCCGCCCAAAGAGCCAGCAGGGAAAACTATGCCTTTTTCTAAAGCTCTTTGGGAACCGCTTGCGTAGCCCCACAGACCTGGGGCTGCAGGCTTTCCTGCTGCCTTCAGCCTCAAAGCCACCCTTTCCCACTTGGCGCCGCATCAGGCACAAAAATGGCCTATGGGTGGAGATGGGTCCCATGCCCAAGGAGCCAGCAGGGAAAACTATGCCTTGTTCTAAAGCTCTTTGGGAACCGCTTGCGTAGCCCCACAGACCTGGGGGCTGCGGGCTTTCCTGCTGCCTTCAGCCTCAAAGCCACCCTTTCCCACTTGGCGTCGCGCCAGGCACAAAAATGGCCTATGGCTGGAGATGGGTCCCATGCCCAAAGAGCCATCAGGGAAAAATATGCCTTGTTCTAAAGCTCTTTGGGAACCGCTTGCGTAGCCCCACAGACCTGGGGGCTGCGGGCTTTCCTGCTGCCTTCAGCGTCAAAACCACCCTTTCCCACTACGCACCGCGCCAGGCACAAAAATGGACATACGGCTGGAGATGGGTCGCCCGCCCAAAGAGCCAGCAGGGAAAACTATGCCTTGTTCTAAAGCTCTTTGGGAACCGCTTGCTTGGCCCCACAGACCTGGGGGCTGCAGGCTCTCCTGCTGCCTTCTCCTCGACAACACCCTTTCCCACTTGGCGCCGCGCTAGGCACAAAAATGGCCTATGGCTGGAGATATGTCTCCCCACAAAAGAGCCAGCAGGGAAAACTATGCCTTGTTCTAAAGCTCTTTGGGAACCGCTTGCGTAGCCCCACAGACCTGGGGCTGCAGGCTTTCCTGCTGCCTTCAGCCTCGACACCACCCTTTCCCGCTTGGCGCCACGCCAGGCTCAAAAATGGCCATACGGCTGGAGATGGGTCCCATGCCCAAAGAGCCAGCAGTGAAAACTATGCCTTGTTCTAAAGCTCTTTGGGAACCGCTTGCGTAGCCCCACAGACCTGGGGGCTGCGGGCTTTCCTGCTGCCTTCAGCCTCGACACCACCCTTTCCCACTTGGCGCCGGGCCAGGCTCAAAAATGGCCATACGGCTGGAGATGGGTCCCCCGCCCAAAGAGCCAGCAGGGAAAACTATGCCTTGTTCTAAAGCTCTTTGGGAACCGCTTGCGTAGGCCCACAGACCTGGGGGCTGCAGGCTTTCCTGCTGCCTTCAGCCTCAAAGCCACCCTTTCCCACTTGGCGCCCCATCAGGCACAAAAATGGCCATACGGCTGGAGATGGGTCCCATGCCCTAAGAGCCAGCAGGGAAAACTATGCCTTGTTCTAAAGCTCTTTGGGAACCGCTTGCGTAGCCCCACAGACCCGGGGGCTGCAGGCTTTCCTGCTGCCTTCAGCCTCAAAGCCACCCTTTCCCACTTGGCGTCGCGCCAGGCACAAAAATGGCCATACGGCTGGAGATGGGTCCCATGCCCAAAGAGCCATCAGGGAAAACTATGCCTTGTTCTAAAGCTCTTTGGGAACCGCTTGCTTGGCCCCACAGACCTGGGGGCTGCGGGCTTTCCTGCTGCCTTCAGCCTCGACAGCACCCTTTCCCACTTGGCGCCGCATCAGGCACAAAAATGGCCATACGGCTGGAGATGGGTCCCCCGCCCAAAGAGCCAGCAGGGAAAACTATGCCTTGTTCTAAAGCTCTTTGGGAACCGCTTGCGTAGCCCCACAGACCTGGGGGCTGCGGGCTTTCCTCCTGCCTTCAGGCTCAAAGCCACCCTTTCCCACTTGGCGCCGCGCCAGGCACAAAAATGGCCATACGGCTGGAGATGGGTCCCCCGCCCAAGGAGCCAGCAGGGAAAACTATGCCTTGTTCTAAAGCTCTTTGGGAACCGCTTGCGTAGCCCCACAGACCTGGGGGCTGCGGGCTTTCCTGCTGCCTTCAGCCTCAAAACCACCCTTTCCCACTACGCACCGCGCCAGGCATAAAAATAGCCATACGACTGGAGACGGGTCCCATGCCCAAAGAGCCATCAGGGAAAACTATGCCTTGTTCTAAAGCTCTTTGGGAACCGCTTGCGTAGCCCCACAGACCTTGGGGCTGCAGGCTTTGCTCCTGCCTTCAGCCTCAAAGCAACCCTTTCCCACTTGGCGCCGCGCCAGGCTCAAAAATGGCCATACGGCTGGAGATGGGTCCCCCGCCCAAAGAGCCAGCAGGGAAAACTATGCCTTGTTCTAAAGCTCTTTGGAAACCGCTTGCGTAGCCCCACAGACCTGGGGGCTGCGGGCTTTGCTGCTGCCTTCAGCCTCGACACCACCCTTTCCCACTTGGTGCCTCGCCAGGCCCAAAAATGGCCATACGGCTGGAGATGGGTCCCCCGCCCAAAGAGCCAGCAGGGAAAACTATGCCTTGTTCTAAAGCTCTTTGGGAACCGCTTGCGTAGCCCCACAGACCTGGGGGCTGCGGGCTTTCCTGCTGCCTTCAGCCTCAAAACTACCCTTTCCCACTACGCACCGCGCCAGGCACAAAAATGGCCATACGGCTGGAGATGGGTCCCCCGCCCAAAGAGCCAGCAGGGAAAACTATGCCTTGTTCTAAAGCTCTTTGGGAACCGCTTGCATAGCCCCACAGACCTGGGGGCTGCAGGCTTTCCTGCTGCCTTCAGCCTCAAAACCACCCTTTCCCACTACGCACCGCGCCAGGCACAAAAATAGCCATACGGCTGGAGATGGGTCCCCCGCCCAAAGAGCCAGCAGGGAAAACTAGGCCTTGTTCTAAAGCTCTTTGGGAACCGCTTGCGTAGCCCCACAGACCTGGGGGCTGCAGGCTTTCCTGCTGCCTTCAGCCTCGACAGCACCCTTTCCCACTTGGCGTCGCGCCAGGCACAAAAATGGCCTATGGCTGGAGATGGGTCCCATGCCCTAAGAGGCAGCTGGGAAAACTATGCCTTGTTTTAAAGCTCTTTGGGAACCGCTTGCGTAGCCCCACAGACCTGGGGGCTGCAGGCTTTCCTGCTGCCCTTAGCCCCGACAGCACCCTTTCCCACTTGGCACCGCGCCAGGCACAAAAATGGCCTATGGCTGGAGATGGGTCCCATGCCCAAAGAGCCAGCAGGGAAAACTATGCCTTGTTCTAAAGCTCTTTGGGAACCGCTTGCGTAGCCCCACAGACCTTAGGGCTGCAGGCTTTGCTCCTGCCTTCAGCCTCGACACCACCCTTTCCCACCTGGCGCCGCGCCAGGCTCAAAAATGGCCATACGGCTGGAGATGGGTCCCCCGCCCAAAGAGCCAGCAGGGAAAACTATGCCTTGTTCTAAAGCTCTTTGGGAACCGCTTGCGTAGCCCCACAGACCTGGGGGCTGCGGGCTTTCCTGCTGCCTTCAGCGTCAAAACCACCCTTTCCCACTACGCACCGCGCCAGGCACAAAAATGGCCATACGGCTGGAGATGGGTCCCATGCCCAAAGAGCCATCAGGGAAAACTATGCCTTGTTCTAAAGCTCTTTGGGAACCGCTTGCGTAGCCCCACAGACCTGGGGGCTGCGGGCTTTCCTGCTGCCTTCAGCCTCGACAGCACCCTTTCCCACTTGGCGTCGCGCCAGGCACAAAAATGGCCTATGGCTGGAGATGGGTCCCATGCCCAAAGAGCCATCAGGGAAAATTATGCCTTGTTCTAAAGCTCTTTTTGAACCGCTTGCTTGGCCCCACAGACCTGGGGGCTGCAGGCTTTGCTGCTGCCTTCAGCCTCGACAGCACCCTTTCCCACTTGGCGTCGCGCCAGGCACAAAAATGGCCTATGGCTGGAGATGGGTCCCATGCCCTAAGAGGCAGCTGGGAAAACTATGCCTTGTTTTAAAGCTCTTTGGGAACCGCTTGCGTAGCCCCACAGACCTGGGGGCTGCAGGCTTTCCTGCTGCCCTTAGCCCCGACAGCACCCTTTCCCACTTGGCACCGCGCCAGGCACAAAAATGGCCTATGGCTGGAGATGGGTCCCATGCCCTAAGAGGCAGCTGGGAAAACTATGCCTTGTTTTAAAGCTCTTTGGGAACCGCTTGCGTAGCCCCACAGACCTGGGGGCTGCAGGCTTTCCTGCTGCCCTTAGCCCCGACAGCACCCTTTCCCACTTGGCACCGCGCCAGGCACAAAAATGGCCTATGGCTGGAGATGGGTCCCATGCCCAAAGAGCCAGCAGGGAAAACTATGCCTTGTTCTAAAGCTCTTTGGGAACCGCTTGCGTAGCCCCACAGACCTTAGGGCTGCAGGCTTTGCTCCTGCCTTCAGCCTCGACACCACCCTTTCCCACTTGGCGCCGCGCCAGGCTCAAAAATGGCCATACGGCTGGAGATGGGTCCCCCGCCCAAAGAGCCAGCAGGGAAAACTATGCCTTGTTCTAAAGCTCTTTGGGAACCGCTTGCGTAGCCCCACAGACCTGGGGGCTGCGGGCTTTCCTGCTGCCTTCAGCGTCAAAACCACCCTTTCCCACTACGCACCGCGCCAGGCACAAAAATGGCCATACGGCTGGAGATGGGTCCCATGCCCAAAGAGCCATCAGGGAAAACTATGCCTTGTTCTAAAGCTCTTTGGGAACCGCTTGCGTAGCCCCACAGACCTGGGGGCTGCGGGCTTTCCTGCTGCCTTCAGCCTCGACAGCACCCTTTCCCACTTGGCGTCGCGCCAGGCACAAAAATGGCCTATGGCTGGAGATGGGTCCCATGCCCAAAGAGCCATCAGGGAAAATTATGCCTTGTTCTAAAGCTCTTTTTGAACCGCTTGCTTGGCCCCACAGACCTGGGGGCTGCAGGCTTTGCTGCTGCCTTCAGCCTCGACAGCACCCTTTCCCACTTGGCGCCGCGCCAGGGACAAAAATGGCCATACGGCTGGAGATGGGTCCCCTGCCAAAAGAGCCAGCAGGGAAAACTATGCCTTGTTCTAAAGCTCTTTGGGAACCGCTTGCGTAGCCCCACAGACCTGGGGGCTGCGGGCTTTCCTGCTGCCTTCAGCCTCAAAACCACCCTTTCCCACTACGCACCGCGCCAGGCACAAAAATGGTCTATGGCTGGAGATGGCTCCCCCGCCCAAAGAGCCAGCAGGGAAAACTATGCCTTGTTCTAAAGCTCTTTGGGAACCGCTTGCATAGCCCCACAGACCTGGGGGCTGCGGGCTTTCCTGCTGCCTTCAGCCTCAAAACCACCCTTTCCCACTACGCACCGCGCCAGGCACAAAAATAGCCATACGGCTGGAGATGGGTCCCCCGCCCAAAGAGCCAGCAGGGAAAACTAGGCCTTGTTCTAAAGCTCTTTGGGAACCGCTTGCGTAGCCCCACAGACCTGGGGGCTGCAGGCTTTCCTGCTGCCTTCAGCCTCGACAGCACCCTTTCCCACTTGGCACCGCGCCAGGCACAAAAATGGCCATACGGCTGGAGATGGGTCCCATGCCCAAAGAGCCAGCAGGGAAAACTATGCCTTGTTCTAAAGCTCTTTGGGAACCGCTTGCGTAGCCCCACAGACCTTAGGGCTGCAGGCTTTGCTCCTGCCTTCAGCCTCAAAGCCACCCTATCCCACTTGGCGCCGCATCAGGCACAAAAATGGCCATACGGCTGGAGATGGGTCCCATGCCCAAAGAGCCATCAGGGAAAACTATGCCTTGTTCTAAAGCTCTTTGGGAACCGCTTGCGTAGCCCCACAGACCTGGGGGCTGCGGGCTTTCCTGCTGCCTTCAGCCTCAAAGCCACCCTTTCCCACTTGGCGTCGCGCCAGGCACAAAAATGGCCTATGGCTGGAGATGGGTCCCATGCCCAAAGAGCCATCAGGGAAAATTATGCCTTGTTCTAAAGCTCTTTTTGAACCGCTTGCTTGGCCCCACAGACGTGGGGGCTGCAGGCTTTCCTGCTGCCTTCAGCCTCGACAGCACCCTTTCCCACTTGGCGCCGCGCCAGGGACAAAAATGGCCATACGGCTGGAGATGGGTCCCCTGCCAAAAGAGCCAGCAGGGAAAACTATGCCTTGTTCTAAAGCTCTTTGGGAACCGCTTGCGTAGCCCCACAGACCTGGGGGCTGCGGGCTTTCCTGCTGCCTTTAGCCTCAAAACCACCCTTTCCCACTACGCACCGCGCCAGGCACAAAAATGGTCTATGGCTGGAGATGGCTCCCCCGCCCAAAGAGCCAGCAGGGAAAACTATGCCTTGTTCTAAAGCTCTTTGGGAACCGCTTGCATAGCCCCACAGACCTGGGGGCTGCGGGCTTTCCTGCTGCCTTCAGCCTCAAAACCACCCTTTCCCACTACGCACCGCGCCAGGCACAAAAATAGCCATACGGCTGGAGATGGGTCCCCTGCCAAAAGAGCCAGCAGGGAAAACTATGCCTTGTTCTAAAGCTCTTTGGGAACCGCTTGCGTAGCCCCACAGACCTGGGGGCTGCAGGCTTTCCTGCTGCCTTCAGCCTCGACAGCACCCTTTCCCACTTGGCACCGCGCCAGGCACAAAAATGGCCATACGGCTGGAGATGGGTCCCATGCCCAAAGAGCCAGCAGGGAAAACTATGCCTTGTTCTAAAGCTCTTTGGGAACCGCTTGCGTAGCCCCACAGACCTGGGGGCTGCGGGCTTTCCTGCTGCCTTCAGCCTCAAAGCCACCCTTTCCTACTTGGCGTCGCGCCAGGCACAAAAATGGCCTATGGCTGGAGATGGGTCCCATGCCCAAAGAGCCATCAGGGAAAACTATGCCTTGTTCTAAAGCTCTTTGGGAACCGCTTGCTTGGCCCCACAGACATGGGGGCTGCGGGCTTTCCTGCTGCCTTCAGCGTCAAAACCACCCTTTACCACTACGCACCGCGCCAGGCACAAAAATGGACATACGGCTGGAGATGGTTCGCCCGCCCAAAGAGCCAGCAGGGAAAACTATGCCTTGTTCTAAAGCTCTTTGGGAACCACTTGCTTGGCCCCACAGACCTGGGGGCTGCAGGCTCTCCTGCTGCCTTCAGCCTCGACAACACCCTTTCCCACTTGGCGCCGCGCTAGGCACAAAAATGGCCTATGGCTGGAGATATGTCTCCCCCCAAAAGAGCCAGCAGGGAAAACGATGCCTTGTTCTAAAGCTCTTTGGGAACCGCTTGCGTAGCCCCACAGACCTGGGGGCTGCAGGCTTTCCTGCTGCCTTCAGCCTCGACACCACCCTTTCCCGCTTGGCGCCACGCCAGGCTCAAAAATGGCCATACGGCTGGAGATGGCTCCCCCGCCCAAAGAGCCAGCAGTGAAAACTATGCCTTGTTCTAAAGCTCTTTGGGAACCGCTTGCTTGGCCCCACAGACCTGGGGGCTGCAGGCTCTCCTGCTGCCTTCAGCCTCGACAACACCCTTTCCCACTTGGCGCCGCGCTAGGCACAAAAATGGCCTATGGCTGGAGATATGTCTCCCCCCAAAAGAGCCAGCAGGGAAAACTATGCCTTGTTCTAAAGCTCTTTGGGAACCGCTTGCGTAGGCCCACAGACCTGGGGGCTGCAGGCTTTCCTGCTGCCTTCAGCCTCAAAGCCACCCTTTCCCACTTGGCGCCGCGCTAGGCACAAAAATGGTCTATGGCTGGAGATGGGTCCCCCGCCCAAAGAGCCAGCAGGGAAATCTAGGCCTTGTTCTAAAGCACTTTGGGAACCGCTTCCATAGCCCCACAGACCTGGGGGCTGCAGGCTTTCCTGCTGCCTTCAGCCTCAAAGCCACCCTTTCCCACTTGGCGCCGCATGAGGCACAAAAATGGCCATACGGCTGGAGATGGGTCCCCCGCCCAAAGAGCCAGCAGGGAAAACTATGCCTTGTTCTAAAGCTCTTTGGGAACCGCTTGCGTAGCCCCACAGACCTGGGGGCTGCGGGCTTTCCTGCTGCCTTCAGACTCGACACCACCCTTCCCCACTTGGCGCCGCGCCAGGCACAAAAATGGCCATACGGCTGGAGATGGGTCCCCCGCCCAAGGAGCCAGCAGGGAAAACTATGCCTTGTTCTAAAGCTCTTTGGGAACCGCTTGCGTAGCCCCACAGACCTGGGGGCTCCAGGCTTTCATGCTACCTTCAGCCTCAAAGCCACCCTTTCCCACTTGGCGTCGCGCCAGGCACAAAAATGGCCTATGGCTGGAGATGGGTCCCCCGCCCAAAGAGCCATCAGGGAAAACTATGCCTTGTTCTAAAGCTCTTTGGGAACCGCTTGCTTGGCCCCACAGACCTGGGGGCTGCGGGCTTTCCTGCTGCCTTCAGCCTCGACAGCACCCTTTCCCACTTGGCGCCGCATCAGGCACAAAAATGGCCATACGGCTGGAGATGGGTCCCCCGCCCAAAGAGCCAGCAGGGAAAACTATGCCTTGTTCTAAAGCTCTTTGGGAACCGCTTGCGTAGCCCCACAGACCTGGGGGCTGCGGGCTTTCCTGCTGCCTTCAGCCTCAAAACCACCCTTTCCCACTTGGCGCCGCGCCAGGCACAAAAATGGCCATACGGCTGGAGATGGGTCCCCCACCCAAAGAGCCAGCAGGGAAAACTATGCCTTGTTCTAAAGCTCTTTGGGAACCGCTTGCGTAGACCCACAGACCTGGAGGCTGCGGGCTTTCCTGCTGCCTTCAGCCTCAAAACCACCCTTTCCCACTACGCACCGCGCCAGGCATAAAAATAGCCATACGACTGGAGATGGGTCCCCCGCCCAAAGAGCCATCAGGGAAAACTATGCCTTGTTCTAAAGCTCTTTGGGAACCGCTTGCGTAGCCCCACAGACCTGGGGGCTCCAGGCTTTCATGCTACCTTCAGCCTCAAAGCCACCCTTTCCCACTTGGCGTCGCGCCAGGCACAAAAATGGCCTATGGCTGGAGATGGGTCCCCCGCCCAAAGAGCCATCAGGGAAAACTATGCCTTGTTCTAAAGCTCTTTGGGAACCGCTTGCTTGGCCCCACAGACCTGGGGGCTGCGGGCTTTCCTGCTGCCTTCAGCCTCGACAGCACCCTTTCCCACTTGGCGCCGCATCAGGCACAAAAATGGCCATACGGCTGGAGATGGGTCCCCCGCCCAAAGAGCCAGCAGGGAAAACTATGCCTTGTTCTAAAGCTCTTTGGGAACCGCTTGCGTAGCCCCACAGACCTGGGGGCTGCAGGCTTTGCTGCTGCCTTCAGCCTCAAAACCACCCTTTCCCACTTGGCGCCGCGCCAGGCACAAAAATGGCCATACGGCTGGAGATGGATCCCCCGCCCAAAGAGCCAGCAGGGAAAACTATGCCTTGTTCTAAAGCTCTTTGGGAACCGCTTGCGTAGCCCCACAGACCTGGGGGCTGCGGGCTTTCCTGCTGCCTTCAGCCTCAAAGCCACCCTTTCCCACTTGGCGCCGCGCCAGGCACAAAAATGGCCATACGGCTGGAGATGGGTCCCCCGCCCAAAGAGCCAGCAGGGAAAACTATGCCTTGTTCTAAAGCTCTTTGGGAACCGCTTGCGTAGCCCCACAGACCTGGGGGCTGCAGGCTTTCCTGCTGCCTTCAGCCTCAAAGCCACCCTTTCCCACTTGGTGCCGCGCCAGGCTCAAAAATGGCCATACGGCTGGAGATGGGTCCCCCGCCCAAAGAGCCAGCAGGGAAAACTATGCCTTGTTCTAAAGCTCTTTGGGAACCGCTTGCGTAGCCCCACAGACCTGGGGGCTGCGGGCTTTCCTGCTGCCTTCAGACTCGACACCACCCTTTCCCACTTGGTGCCTCGCCAGGCCCAAAAATGGCCATACGGCTGGAGATGGGTCCCCCGCCCAAGGAGCCAGCAGGGAAAACTATGCCTTGTTCTAAAGCTCTTTGGGAACCACTTGCGTAGCCCCACAGACCTGGGGGCTGCAGGCTTTCCTGCTGCCTTCAGCCTCGACACCACCCTTTCCCACTTGGCGCCGCGCCAGGCACAAAAATGGCCATACGGCTGGAGATGGGTCCCCCGCCCAAAGAGCCAGCAGGGAAAACTATGCCTTGTTCTAAAGCTCTTTGGGAACCGCTTGCGTAGCCCCACAGACCTGGGGGATGCGGGCTTTCCTGCTGCCTTCAGCCTCGACACCACCCTTTCCCACTTGGCGCCGCGCCAGGCATAAAAATGGCCATACAGCTGGAGATGGGTCCCCCGCCCAAAGAGCCAGCAGGGAAAACTATGCCTTGTTCTAAAGCTCTTTGGGAACCGCTTGCGTAGGCCCACAGACCTGGGGGCTGCAGGCTTTCCTGCTGCCTTCAGCCTCAAAGCCACCCTTTCCCACTTGGCGCCGCGCTAGGCACAAAAATGGTCTATGGCTGGAGATGGGTCCCCCGCCCAAGGAGCCAGCAGGGAAATCTAGGCCTTGTTCTAAAGCACTTTGGGAACCGCTTCCATAGCCCCACAGACCTGGGGGCTGCAGGCTTTCCTGCTGACTTCAGCCTCGACACCACCCTTTCCCAATTGGCGCCGCATGAGGCACAAAAATGGCCATACGGCTGGAGATGGGTCCCCTGCCCAAAGAGCCAGCAGGGAAAACTAGGCCTTGTTCTAAAGCTCTTTGGGAACCGCTTGCGTAGCCCCACAGACCTGGGGGCTGCGGGCTTTCCTGCTGCCTTCAGACTCGACACCACCCTTCCCCACTTGGCGCCGCGCCAGGCACAAAAATGGCCATACGGCTGGAGATGGGTCCCCCGCCCAAGGAGCCAGCAGGGAAAACTATGCCTTGTTCTAAAGCTCTTTGGGAACCGCTTGCGTAGCCCCACAGACCTGGGGGCTCCAGGCTTTCATGCTACCTTCAGCCTCAAAGCCACCCTTTCCCACTTGGCGTCGCGCCAGGCACAAAAATGGCCTATGGCTGGAGATGGGTCCCCCGCCCAAAGAGCCATCAGGGAAAACTATGCCTTGTTCTAAAGCTCTTTGGGAACCGCTTGCTTGGCCCCACAGACCTGGGGGCTGCGGGCTTTCCTGCTGCCTTCAGCCTCCACAGGACCCTTTCCCACTTGGCGCCGCATCAGGCACAAAAATGGCCATACGGCTGGAGATGGGTCCCCCGCCCAAAGAGCCAGCAGGGAAAACTATGCCTTGTTCTAAAGCTCTTTGGGAACCGCTTGCATAGCCCCACAGACCTGGGGGCTGCGGGCTTTCCTGCTGCCTTCAGCCTCAAAACCACCCTTTCCCACTACGCACCGCGCCAGGCACAAAAATGGCCATACGGCTGGAGATGGGTCCCCCACCCAAAGAGCCATCAGGGAAAACTATGCCTTGTTCTAAAGCTCTTTGGGAACCGCTTGCGTAGCCCCACAGACCTGGGGGCTGCGGGCTTTCCTGCTGCCTTCAGCCTCAAAACCACCCTTTCCCACTACGCACCGCGCCAGGCATAAAAATAGCCATACGACTGGAGATGGGTCCCCCGCCCAAAGAGCCATCAGGGAAAACTATGCCTTGTTCTAAAGCTCTTTGGGAACCGCTTGCGTAGCCCCACAGACCTGGGGGCTCCAGGCTTTCATGCTACCTTCAGCCTCAAAGCCACCCTTTCCCACTTGGCGTCGCGCCAGGCACAAAAATGGCCTATGGCTGGAGATGGGTCCCCCGCCCAAAGAGCCATCAGGGAAAACTATGCCTTGTTCTAAAGCTCTTTGGGAACCGCTTGCTTGGCCCCACAGACCTGGGGGCTGCGGGCTTTCCTGCTGCCTTCAGCCTCAAAACCACCCTTTCCCACTTGGCGCCGCGCCAGGCATAAAAATGGCCATACGGCTGGAGATGGGTCCCATGCCCAAAGAGCCATCAGGGAAAACTATGCCTTGTTCTAAAGCTCTTTTTGAACCGCTTGCTTGGCCCCACAGACCTGGGGGCTGCAGGCTTTGCTGCTGCCTTCAGCCTCGACACCACCCTTTCCCACTTGGCGCCGGGCCAGGGACAAATATGGCCATACGGCTGGAGATGGGTCCCCCGCCCAAAGAGCCAGCAGGGAAAACTATGCCTTGTTCTAAAGCTCTTTGGGAACCGCTTGCGTAGCCCCACAGACCTGGGGGCTGCGGGCTTTCCTGCTGCCTTCAGCCTCAAAACCACCCTTTCCCACTACGCACCGCGCCAGGCACAAAAATGGCCATACGGCTGGAGATGGGTCCCCCGCCCAAAGAGCCAGGAGGGAAAACTATGCCTTGTTCTAAAGCTCTTTGGGAACCACTTGCATAGCCCCACAGACCTGGGGGCTGCGGGCTTTCCTGCTGCCTTCAGCCTCAAAACCACCCTTTCCCACTACGCACCGCGCCAGGCACAAAAATAGCCATACGGCTGGAGATGGGTCCCCCGCCCAAAGAGCCAGCAGGGAAAACTAGGCCTTGTTCTAAAGCTCTTTGGGAACCGCTTGCTTAGCCCCACAGACCTGGGGGCTGCAGGCTTTGCTGCTGCCTTCAGCCTCGACAGCACCCTTTCCCACTTGGCGCCGCGCCAGGCACAAAAATGGCCATACGGCTGGAGATGGGTCCCCTGCCAAAAGAGCCAGCAGGGAAAACTATGCCTTGTTCTAAAGCTCTTTGGGATCCGCTTGCTTGGCAACACAGACCTGGGGGCTGCAGGCTCTCCTGCTGCCTTAAGCCTCGACAACACCCTTTCCCACTTGGCGCCGCGCTAGGCACAAAAATGGCCTATGGCTGGAGATATGTCTCCCCCCAAAAGAGCCAGCAGGGAAAACTATGCCTTGTTCTAAAGCTCTTTGGGAACCGCTTGCGTAGCCCCACAGACCTGGGGGCTGCAGGCTTTCCTGCTGCCTTCAGCCTCGACACCACCCTTTCCCGCTTGGTGCCACGCCAGGCTCAAAAATGGCCATACGGCTGGAGATGGGTCCCCCGCCCAAAGAGCCAGCAGTGAAAACTATGCCTTGTTCTAAAGCTCTTTGGGAACCGCTTGCTTAGCCCCACAGACCTGGGGGCTGCGGGCTTTCCTGCTGCCTTCAGCCTCGACACCACCCTTTCCCACTTGGCGCCTGGCCAGGCACAAAAATGGCCATACGGCTGGAGATGGGTCCCCCGCCCAAAGAGCCAGCAGGGAAAACTATGCCTTGTTCTAAAGCTCTTTGGGAACCGCTTGCTTGGCCCCACAGACCTGGGGGCTGCGGGCTTTCCTGCTGCCTTCAGCCTCCACAGGACCCTTTCCCACTTGGCGCCGCATCAGGCACAAAAATGGCCATACGGCTGGAGATGGGTCCCCCGCCCAAAGAGCCAGCAGGGAAAACTATGCCTTGTTCTAAAGCTCTTTGGGAACCGCTTGCGTAGCCCCACAGACCTTAGGGCTGCAGGCTTTGCTCCTGCCTTCAGCCTCAAAGCCACCCTATCCCACTTGGCGCCGCATCAGGCACAAAAATGGCCATACGGCTGGAGATGGGTCCCATGCCCAAAGAGCCATCAGGGAAAACTATGCCTTGTTCTAAAGCTCTTTGGGAACCGCATGCGTAGCCCCACAGACCTGGGGGCTGCGGGCTTTCCTGCTGCCTTCAGCCTCGACAGCACCCTTTCCCACTTGGCGTCGCGCCAGGCACAAAAATGGCCTATGGCTGGAGATGGGTCCCATGCCCAAAGAGCCATCAGGGAAAATTATGCCTTGTTCTAAAGCTCTTTTTGAACCGCTTGCTTGGCCCCACAGACCTGGGGGCTGCAGGCTTTGCTGCTGCCTTCAGCCTCGACACCACCCTTTCCCACTTGGCGCCGCGCCAGGGACAAAAATGGCCATACGGCTGGAGATGGGTCCCCTGCCAAAAGAGCCAGCAGGGAAAACTATGCCTTGTTCTAAAGCTCTTTGGGAACCGCTTGCGTAGCCCCACAGACCTGGGGGCTGCGGGCTTTCCTGCTGCCTTCAGCCTCAAAACCACCCTTTCCCACTACGCACCGCGCCAGGCACAAAAATGGTCTATGGCTGGAGATGGCTCCCCCGCCCAAAGAGCCAGCAGGGAAAACTATGCCTTGTTCTAAAGCTCTTTGGGAACCGCTTGCATAGCCCCACAGACCTGGGGGCTGCGGGCTTTCCTGCTGCCTTCAGCCTCAAAACCACCCTTTCCCACTACGCACCGCGCCAGGCACAAAAATAGCCATACGGCTGGAGATGGGTCCCCCGCCCAAAGAGCCAGCAGGGAAAACTAGGCCTTGTTCTAAAGCTCTTTGGGAACCGCTTGCGTAGCCCCACAGACCTGGGGGCTGCAGGCTTTCCTGCTGCCTTCAGCCTCGACAGCACCCTTTCCCACTTGGCACCGCGCCAGGCACAAAAATGGCCATACGGCTGGAGATGGGTCCCCCGCCCAAAGAGCCAGCAGGGAAAACTATGCCTTGTTCTAAAGCTCTTTGGGAACCGCTTGCGTAGCCCCACAGACCTTAGGGCTGCAGGCTTTGCTCCTGCCTTCAGCCTCAAAGCCACCCTATCCCACTTGGCGCCGCATCAGGCACAAAAATGGCCTATGGCTGGAGATGGGTCCCATGCCCAAAGAGCCATCAGGGAAAACTATGCCTTGTTCTAAAGCTCTTTGGGAACCGCTTGCGTAGCCCCACAGACCTGGGGGCTGCGGGCTTTCCTGCTGCCTTCAGCCTCAAAGCCACCCTTTCCTACTTGGCGTCGCGCCAGGCACAAAAATGGCCTATGGCTGGAGATGGGTCCCATGCCCAAAGAGCCATCAGGGAAAACTATGCCTTGTTCTAAAGCTCTTTGGGAACCGCTTGCTTGGCCCCACAGACCTGGGGGCTGCGGGCTTTCCTGCTGCCTTCAGCGTCAAAACCACCCTTTACCACTACGCACCGCGCCAGGCACAAAAATGGACATACGGCTGGAGATGGGTCGCCCGCCCAAAGAGCCATCAGGGAAAACTATGCCTTGTTCTAAAGCTCTTTGGGAACCGCTTGCTTGGCCCCACAGACCTGGGGGTTGCAGGCTCTCCTGCTGCCTTCAGCCTCGACAACACCCTTTCCCACTTGGCGCCGCGCTAGGCACAAAAATGGCCTATGGCTGGAGATATGTCTCCCCCCAAAAGAGCCAGCAGGGAAAACTATGCCTTGTTCTAAAGCTCTTTGGGAACCGCTTGCGTAGCCCCACAGACCTGGGGGCTGCAGGCTTTCCTGCTGCCTTCAGCCTCGACACCACCCTTTCCCACTTGGCGCCGCGCCAGGCACAAAAATGGCCATACGGCTGGAGATGGGTCCCCCGCCCAAAGAGCCAGCAGTGAAAACTATGCCTTGTTCTAAAGCTCTTTGGGAACCGCTTGCTTGGCCCCACAGACCTGGGGGCTGCAGGCTCTCCTGCTGCCTTCAGCCTCGACAACACCCTTTCCCACTTGGCGCCGCGCTAGGCACAAAAATGGCCTATGGCTGGACATATGTCTCCCCCCAAAAGAGCCAGCAGGGAAAACTATGCCTTGTTCTAAAGCTCTTTGGGAACCGCTTGCTTGGCCCCACAGACCTGGGGGCTGCAGGCTCTCCTGCTGCCTTCAGCCTCGACACCACCCTTTCCCGCTTGGTGCCACGCCAGGCTCAAAAATGGCCATACGGCTGGAGATGGGTCCCCCGCCCAAAGAGCCAGCAGTGAAAACTATGCCTTGTTCTAAAGCTCTTTGGGAACCGCTTGCTTAGCCCCACAGACCTGGGGGCTGCGGGCTTTCCTGCTGCCTTCAGCCTCGACACCACCCTTTCCCACTTGGCGCCGGGCCAGGCACAAAAATGGCCATACGGCTGGAGATGGGTCCCCCGCCCAAAGAGCCAGCAGGGAAAACTATGCCTTGTTCTAAAGCTCTTTGGGAACCGCTTGCTTGGCCCCACAGACCTGGGGGCTGCGGGCTTTCCTGCTGCCTTCAGCCTCCACAGGACCCTTTCCCACTTGGCGCCGCATCAGGCACAAAAATGGCCATACGGCTGGAGATGGGTCCCCCGCCCAAAGAGCCAGCAGGGAAAACTATGCCTTGTTCTAAAGCTCTTTGGGAACCGCTTGCGTAGCCACACAGACCTTAGGGCTGCAGGCTTTGCTCCTGCCTTCAGCCTCAAAGCCACCCTATCCCACTTGGCGCCGCATCAGGCACAAAAATGGCCATACGGCTGGAGATGGGTCCCATGCCCAAAGAGCCATCAGGGAAAACTATGCCTTGTTCTAAAGCTCTTTGGGAACCGCTTGCGTAGCCCCACAGACCTGGGGGCTGCGGGCTTTCCTGCTGCCTTCAGCCTCGACAGCACCCTTTCCCACTTGGCGTCGCGCCAGGCACAAAAATGGCCTATGGCTGGAGATGGGTCCCATGCCCAAAGAGCCATCAGGGAAAATTATGCCTTGTTCTAAAGCTCTTTTTGAACCGCTTGCTTGGCCCCACAGACCTGGGGGCTGCAGGCTTTGCTGCTGCCTTCAGCCTCGACAGCACCCTTTCCCACTTGGCGCCGCGCCAGGGACAAAAATGGCCATACGGCTGGAGATGGGTCCCCTGCCAAAAGAGCCAGCAGGGAAAACTATGCCTTGTTCTAAAGCTCTTTGGGAACCGCTTGCGTAGCCCCACAGACCTGGGGGCTGCGGGCTTTCCTGCTGCCTTCAGCCTCAAAACCACCCTTTCCCACTACGCACCGCGCCAGGCACAAAAATGGTCTATGGCTGGAGATGGCTCCCCCGCCCAAAGAGCCAGCAGGGAAAACTATGCCTTGTTCTAAAGCTCTTTGGGAACCGCTTGCATAGCCCCACAGACCTGGGGGCTGCGGGCTTTCCTGCTGCCTTCAGCCTCAAAACCACCCTTTCCCACTACGCACCGCGCCAGGCACAAAAATAGCCATACGGCTGGAGATGGGTCCCCCGCCCAAAGAGCCAGCAGGGAAAACTAGGCCTTGTTCTAAAGCTCTTTGGGAACCGCTTGCGTAGCCCCACAGACCTGGGGGCTGCAGGCTTTCCTGCTGCCTTCAGCCTCGACAGCACCCTTTCCCACTTGGCACCGCGCCAGGCACAAAAATGGCCATACGGCTGGAGATGGGTCCCCCGCCCAAAGAGCCAGCAGGGAAAACTATGCCTTGTTCTAAAGCTCTTTGGGAACCGCTTGCGTAGCCCCACAGACCTTAGGGCTGCAGGCTTTGCTCCTGCCTTCAGCCTCAAAGCCACCCTATCCCACTTGGCGCCGCATCAGGCACAAAAATGGCCTATGCCTGGAGATGGGTCCCATGCCCAAAGAGCCATCAGGGAAAACTATGCCTTGTTCTAAAGCTCTTTGGGAACCGCTTGCGTAGCCCCACAGACCTGGGGGCTGCGGGCTTTCCTGCTGCCTTCAGCCTCAAAGCCACCCTTTCCTACTTGGCGTCGCGCCAGGCACAAAAATGGCCTATGGCTGGAGATGGGTCCCATGCCCAAAGAGCCATCAGGGAAAACTATGCCTTGTTCTAAAGCTCTTTGGGAACCGCTTGCTTGGCCCCACAGACCTGGGGGCTGCGGGCTTTCCTGCTGCCTTCAGCGTCAAAACCACCCTTTACCACTACGCACCGCGCCAGGCACAAAAATGGACATACGGCTGGAGATGGGTCGCCCGCCCAAAGAGCCATCAGGGAAAACTATGCCTTGTTCTAAAGCTCTTTGGGAACCGCTTGCTTGGCCCCACAGACCTGGGGGTTGCAGGCTCTCCTGCTGCCTTCAGCCTCGACAACACCCTTTCCCACTTGGCGCCGCGCTAGGCACAAAAATGGCCTATGGCTGGAGATATGTCTCCCCCCAAAAGAGCCAGCAGGGAAAACTATGCCTTGTTCTAAAGCTCTTTGGGAACCGCTTGCGTAGCCCCACAGACCTGGGGGCTGCAGGCTTTCCTGCTGCCTTCAGCCTCGACACCACCCTTTCCCACTTGGCGCCGCGCCAGGCACAAAAATGGCCATACGGCTGGAGATGGGTCCCCCGCCCAAAGAGCCAGCAGTGAAAACTATGCCTTGTTCTAAAGCTCTTTGGGAACCGCTTGCTTGGCCCCACAGACCTGGGGGCTGCAGGCTCTCCTGCTGCCTTCAGCCTCGACAACACCCTTTCCCACTTGGCGCCGCGCTAGGCACAAAAATGGCCTATGGCTGGACATATGTCTCCCCCCAAAAGAGCCAGCAGGGAAAACTATGCCTTGTTCTAAAGCTCTTTGGGAACCGCTTGCGTAGGCCCACAGACCTGGGGGCTGCAGGCTTTCCTGCTGCCTTCAGCCTCAAAGCCACCCTTTCCCACTTGGCGCCGCGCTAGGCACAAAAATGGTCTATGGCTGGAGATGGGTCCCCCGCCCAAAGAGCCAGCAGGGAAATCTAGGCCTTGTTCTAAAGCACTTTGGGAACCGCTTCCATAGCCCCACAGACCTGGGGGCTGCAGGCTTTCCTGCTGCCTTCAGCCTCAAAGCCACCCTTTCCCACTTGGCGCCGCATGAGGCACAAAAATGGCCATACGGCTGGAGATGGGTCCCCCGCCCAAAGAGCCAGCAGGGAAAACTATGCCTTGTTCTAAAGCTCTTTGGGAACCGCTTGCGTAGCCCCACAGACCTGGGGGCTGCGGGCTTTCCTGCTGCCTTCAGACTCGACACCACCCTTCCCCACTTGGCGCCGCGCCAGGCACAAAAATGGCCATACGGCTGGAGATGGGTCCCCCGCCCAAGGAGCCAGCAGGGAAAACTATGCCTTGTTCTAAAGCTCTTTGGGAACCGCTTGCGTAGCCCCACAGACCTGGGGGCTCCAGGCTTTCATGCTACCTTCAGCCTCAAAGCCACCCTTTCCCACTTGGCGTCGCGCCAGGCACAAAAATGGCCTATGGCTGGAGATGGGTCCCCCGCCCAAAGAGCCATCAGGGAAAACTATGCCTTGTTCTAAAGCTCTTTGGGAACCGCTTGCTTGGCCCCACAGACCTGGGGGCTGCGGGCTTTCCTGCTGCCTTCAGCCTCGACAGCACCCTTTCCCACTTGGCGCCGCATCAGGCACAAAAATGGCCATACGGCTGGAGATGGGTCCCCCGCCCAAAGAGCCAGCAGGGAAAACTATGCCTTGTTCTAAAGCTCTTTGGGAACCGCTTGCGTAGCCCCACAGACCTGGGGGCTGCAGGCTTTGCTGCTGCCTTCAGCCTCAAAACCACCCTTTCCCACTTGGCGCCGCGCCAGGCACAAAAATGGCCATACGGCTGGAGATGGATCCCCCGCCCAAAGAGCCAGCAGGGAAAACTATGCCTTGTTCTAAAGCTCTTTGGGAACCGCTTGCGTAGCCCCACAGACCTGGGGGCTGCGGGCTTTCCTGCTGCCTTCAGCCTCAAAGCCACCCTTTCCCACTTGGCGCCGCGCCAGGCACAAAAATGGCCTATGGCTGGAGATGGGTCCCATGCCCAAAGAGCCATCAGGGAATACTATGCCTTGTTCTAAAGCTCTTTTTGAACCGCTTGCTTGGCCCCACAGACCTGGGGGCTGCAGGCTTTGCTGCTGCCTTCAGCCTCGACACCACCCTTTCCCACTTGGCGCCGGGCCAGGGACAAAAATGGCCATACGGCTGGAGATGGGTCCCCCGCCCAAAGAGCCAGCAGGGAAAACTATGCCTTGTTCTAAAGCTCTTTGGGAACCGCTTGCGTAGCCGCACAGACCTGGGGGCTGCGGGCTTTCCTGCTGCCTTCAGCCTCAAAACCACCCTTTCCCACTACGCACCGCGCCAGGCACAAAAATGGCCATACGGCTGGAGATGGGTCCCCCGCCCAAAGAGCCAGCAGGGAAAACTATGCCTTGTTCTAAAGCTCTTTGGGAACCGCTTGCATAGCCCCACAGACCTGGGGGCTGCGGGCTTTCCTGCTGCCTTCAGCCTCAAAACCACCCTTTCCCACTACGCACCGCGCCAGGCACAAAAATAGCCATACGGCTGGAGATGGGTCCCCCGCCCAAAGAGCCAGCAGGGAAAACTAGGCCTTGTTCTAAAGCTCTTTGGGAACCGCTTGCGTAGCCCCACAGACCTGGGGGCTGCAGGCTTTGCTGCTGCCTTCAGCCTCGACAGCACCCTTTCCCACTTGGCGCCGCGCCAGGCACAAAAATGGCCATACGGCTGGAGATGGGTCCCCTGCCAAAAGAGCCAGCAGGGAAAACTATGCCTTGTTCTAAAGCTCTTTGGGAACCGCTTGCTTGGCAACACAGACCTGGGGGCTGCAGGCTCTCCTGCTGCCTTAAGCCTCGACAACACCCTTTCCAACTTGGCGCCGCGCTAGGCACAAAAATGGCCTATGGCTGGAGATATGTCTCCCCCCAAAAGAGCCAGCAGGGAAAACTATGCCTTGTTCTAAAGCTCTTTGGGAACCGCTTGCGTAGCCCCACAGACCTGGGGGCTGCAGGCTTTCCTGCTGCCTTCAGCCTCGACACCACCCTTTCCCGCTTGGCGCCACGCCAGGCTCAAAAATGGCCATACGGCTGGAGATGGGTCCCCCGCCCAAAGAGCCAGCAGTGAAAACTATGCCTTGTTCTAAAGCTCTTTGGGAACCGCTTGCGTAGCCCCACAGACCTGGGGGCTGCGGGCTTTCCTGCTGCCTTCAGCCTCGACACCACCCTTTCCCACTTGGCGCCGCGCCAGGCACAAAAATGGCCATACGGCTGGAGATGGGTCCCCCGCCCAAAGAGCCAGCAGGGAAAACTATGCCTTGTTCTAAAGCTCTTTGGGAACCGCTTGCGTAGCCCCACAGACCTGGGGGATGCGGGCTTTCCTGCTGCCTTCAGCCTCGACACCACCCTTTCCCACTTGGCGCCGCGCCAGGCATAAAAATGGCCATACAGCTGGAGATGGGTCCCCCGCCCAAAGAGCCAGCAGGGAAAACTATGCCTTGTTCTAAAGCTCTTTGGGAACCGCTTGCGTAGCCCCACAGACCTGGGGGCTGCAGGCTTTGCTGCTGCCTTCAGCCTCAAAACCACCCTTTCCCACTTGGCGCCGCGCCAGGCACAAAAATGGCCTATGGCTGGAGATGGGTCCCATGCCCAAAGAGCCAGCAGGGAAAACTATGCCTTGTTCTAAAGCTCTTTGGGAACCGCTTGCGTAACCCCACAGACCTTAGGGCTGCAGGCTTTGCTCCTGCCTTCAGCCTCGACACCACCCTTTCCCACTTGGCGCCGGGCCAGGGACAAAAATGGCCATACGGCTGGAGATGGGTCCCCCGCCCAAAGAGCCAGCAGGGAAAACTATGCCTTGTTCTAAAGCTCTTTGGGAACCGCTTGCGTAGCCCCACAGACCTGGGGGCTGCGGGCTTTCCTGCTGCCTTCAGCGTCAAAACCACCCTTTCCCACTACGCACCGCGCCAGGCACAAAAATGGCCATACGGCTGGAGATGGGTCCCATGCCCAAAGAGGCATCAGGGAAAACTATGCCTTGTTCTAAAGCTCTTTGGGAACCGCTTGCGTAGCCCCAGAGACCTGGGGGCTGCGGGCTTTCCTGCTGCCTTCAGCCTCGACAGCACCCTTTCCCACTTGGCGCCGCGCCAGGGACAAAAATGGCCTATGGCTGGAGATGGTTCCCATGCCCAAAGAGCCATCAGGGAAAACTATGCCTTGTTCTAAAGCTCTTTTTGAACCGCTTGCTTGGCCCCACAGACCTGGGGGCTGCAGGCTTTGCTGCTGCCTTCAGCCTCGACACCACCCTTTCCCACTTGGCGCCGCGCCAGGGACAAAAATGGCCATACGGCTGGAGATGGGTCCCCTGCCAAAAGAGCCAGCAGGGAAAACTATGCCTTGTTCTAAAGCTCTTTGGGAACCGCTTGCGTAGCCGCACAGACCTGGGGGCTGCGGGCTTTCCTGCTGCCTTCAGCCTCGACACCACCCTTTCCCACTTGGCGCCGCGCCAGGCACAAAAATGGCCATACGGCTGGAGATGGGTCCCCCGCCCAGAGAGCCAGCAAGGAAAATTATGCCTTGTTCTAAAGCTCTTTGGGAACCGCTTGCATAGCCCCACAGACCTGGGGGCTGCGGGCTTTCCTGCTGCCTTCAGCCTCAAAACCACCCTTTCCCACTACGCACCGCGCCAGGCACAAAAATAGCCATACGGCTGGAGATGGGTCCCCCGCCCAAAGAGCCAGCAGGGAAAACTAGGCCTTGTTCTAAAGCTCTTTGGGAACCGCTTGCGTAGCCTCACAGACCTGGGGGCTGCAGGCTTTCCTGCTGCCTTCAGCCTCGACAGCACCCTTTCCCACTTGGCACCGCGCCAGGCACATAAATGGCCTATGGCTGGAGATGGGTCCCATGCCCAAAGAGCCAGCAGGGAAAACTATGCCTTGTTCTAAAGCTCTTTGGGAACCGCTTGCGTAGCCCCACAGACCTTAGGGCTGCAGGCTTTGCTGCTGCCTTCAGCCTCAAAGCCACCCTATCCCACTTGGCGCCGCGCCAGGCACAAAAATGGCCATACGGCTGGAGATGGGTCCCCCGCCCAAAGAGCCAGCAGGGAAAACTATGCCTTGTTCTAAAGCTCTTTGGGAACCGCTTGCGTAGCCCCACAGACCTGGGGGCTGCGGGCTTTCCTGCTGCCTTCAGCGTCAAAACCACCCTTTCCCACTACGCACCGCGCCAGGCACAAAAATGGCCATACGGCTGGAGATGGGTCCCATGCCCAAAGAGCCAGCAGTGAAAACTATGCCTTGTTCTAAAGCTCTTTGGGAACCGCTTGCGTAGCCCCACAGACCTGGGGGCTGCGGGCTTTCCTGCTGCCTTCAGCCTCAAAGCCACCCTTTCCCACTTGGCGTCGTGCCAGGCACAAAAATGGCCATACGGCTGGAGATGGGTCCCATGCCCAAAGAGCCAGCAGTGAAAACTATGCCTTGTTCTAAAGCTCTTTGGGAACCGCTTGCGTAGCCCCACAGACCTGGGGGCTGCGGGCTTTCCTGCTGCCTTCACCCTCAAAAACACCCTTTCCCACTTGGCGCCGCGCCAGGCACAAAAATGGCCATACGGCTGGAGATGGGTCCCCCGCCCAAAGAACAAGCAGGGAAAACTATGCCTTGTTCTAAAGCTCTTTGGGAACCGCTTGCGTAGCCCCACAGACCTGGGGGCTGCAGGCTTTCCTGCTGCCTTCAGCCTCAAAGACACCCTTTCCCACTTGGCACCGCGCCAGGCACAATAATGGCCTATGGCTGGAGATGGGTCCCCCGCCCAAAGAGCCAGCAGGGAAAACTAGGCCTTGTTCTAAAGCTCTTTGGGAACCGCTTGCGTAGCCCCACAGACCTGGGGGCTGCAGGCTTTCCTGCTGCCTTCAGCCTCGACACCACCCTTTCCCACTTGGCGCCCCGTCAGGCACAAAAATGGCCTATGGCTGGAGATGGGTCCCATGCCCAAAGAGCCAGCAGGGAAAACTATGCCTTGTTCTAAAGCTCTTTGGGAACCGCTTGCGTAGCCCCACAGACCTTAGGGCTGCAGGCTTTGCTCCTGCCTTCAGCCTCGACACCACCCTTTCCCACTTGGCGCCGGGCCAGGGACAAAAATGGCCATACGGCTGGAGATGGGTCCCCCGCCCAAAGAGCCAGCAGGGAAAACTATGCCTTGTTCTAAAGCTCTTTGGGAACCGCTTGCGTAGCCCCACAGACCTGGGGGCTGCGGGCTTTCCTGCTGCCTTCAGCCTCGACACCACCCTTTCCCACTACGCACCGCGCCAGGCACAAAAATGGCCATACGGCTGGAGATGGGTCCCATGCCCAAAGAGCCATCAGGGAAAACTATGCCTTGTTCTAAAGCTCTTTGGGAACCGCTTGCGTAGCCCCACAGACCTGGGGGCTGCGTGCTTTCCTGCTGCCTTCAGCCTCAAAGCCACCCTTTACCACTACGCACCGCGCCAGGCACAAAAATGGACATACGGCTGGAGATGGGTCGCCCGCCCAAAGAGCCATCAGGGAAAACTATGCCTTGTTCTAAAGCTCTTTGGGAACCGCTTGCTTGGCCCCACAGACCTGGGGGCTGCAGGCTCTCCTGCTGCCTTCAGCCTCGACACAACCCTTTCCCACTTGGCGCCGCGCTAGGCACAAAAATGGCCTATGGCTGGAGATATGTCTCCCCCCAAAAGAGCCAGCAGGGAAAACTATGCCTTGTTCTAAAGCTCTTTGGGAACCGCTTGCGTAGCCCCACAGACCTGGGGGCTGCAGGCTTTCCTGCTGCCTTCAGCCTCGACACCACCCTTTCCCACTTGGCGCCGGGCCAGGCTCAAAAATGGCCATACGGCTGGAGATGGGTCCCCCGCCCAAAGAGCCAGCAGTGAAAACTATGCCTTGTTCTAAAGCTCTTTGGGAACCGCTTGCGTAGCCCCACAGACCTGGGGGCTGCAGGCTCTCCTGCTGCCTTCAGCCTCGACACCACCCTTTCCCACTTGGCGCCGCGCTAGGCACAAAAATGGCCTATGGCTGGAGATATGTCTCCCCCCAAAAGAGCCAGCAGGGAAAACTATGCCTTGTTCTAAAGCTCTTTGGGAACCGCTTGCGTAGCCCCACAGACCTGGGGGCTGCGGGCTTTCCTGCTGCCTTCAGACTCGAAACCACCCTTCCCCACTTGGCGCCGCGCCAGGCACAAAAATGGCCATACGGCTGGAGATGGGTCCCCCGCCCAAGGAGCCAGCAGGGAAAACTATGCCTTGTTCTAAAGCTCTTTGGGAACCGCTTGCGTAGCCCCACAGACCTGGGGGCTCCAGGCTTTCATGCTACCTTCAGCCTCAAAGCCACCCTTTCCCACTTGGCGTCGCGCCAGGCACAAAAATGGCCTATGGCTGGAGATGGGTCCCCCGCCCAAAGAGCCAGCAGGGAAAACTATGCCTTGTTCTAAAGCTCTTTGGGAACCGCTTGCTTGGCCCCACAGACCTGGGGGCTGCGGGCTTTCCTGCTGCCTTCAGCCTCGAGAGCACCCTTTCCCACTTGGCGCCGCATCAGGCACAAAAATGGCCATACGGCTGGAGATGGGTCCCCCGCCCAAAGAGCCAGCAGGGAAAACTATGCCTTGTTCTAAAGCTCTTTGGGAACCGCTTGCGTAGCCCCACAGACCTGGGGGCTGCGGGCTTTCCTGCTGCCTTCAGCCTCAAAACCACCCTTTCCCACTACGCACCGCGCCAGGCACAAAAATGGCCATACGGCTGGAGATGGGTCCCCCACCCAAAGAGCCAGCAGGGAAAACTATGCCTTGTTCTAAAGCTCTTTGGGAACCGCTTGCGTAGGCCCACAGACCTGGGGGCTGCGGGCTTTCCTGCGGCCTTCAGCCTCGACACCACCCTTTCCCACTTGGCGCCGCGCTAGGCACAAAAATGGCCTATGGCTGGAGATATGTCTCCCCCCAAAAGAGCCAGCAGGGAAAACTATGCCTTGTTCTAAAGCTCTTTGGGAACCGCTTGCGTAGCCCCACAGACCTGGGGGCTGCAGGCTTTCCTGCTGCCTTCAGCCTCGACACCACCCTTTCCCACTTGGCGCCGGGCCAGGCTCAAAAATGGCCATACGGCTGGAGATGGGTCCCCCGCCCAAAGAGCCAGCAGTGAAAACTATGCCTTGTTCTAAAGCTCTTTGGGAACCGCTTGCGTAGCCCCACAGACCTGGGGGCTGCAGGCTCTCCTGCTGCCTTCAGCCTCGACACCACCCTTTCCCACTTGGCGCCGCGCTAGGCACAAAAATGGCCTATGGCTGGAGATATGTCTCCCCCCAAAAGAGCCAGCAGGGAAAACTATGCCTTGTTCTAAAGCTCTTTGGGAACCGCTTGCGTAGGCCCACAGACCTGGGGGCTGCAGGCTTTCCTGCTGCCTTCAGCCTCAAAGCCACCCTTTCCCACTTGGCGCCGCGCTAGGCACAAAAATGGTCTATGGCTGGAGATGGGTCCCCCGCCCAAGGAGCCAGCAGGGAAATCTAGGCCTTGTTCTAAAGCACTTTGGGAACCGCTTCCATAGCCCCACAGACCTGGGGGCTGCAGGCTTTCCTGCTGACTTCAGCCTCGACACCACCCTTTCCCACTTGGCGCCGCGCCAGGCACAAAAATGGCCATACGGCTGGAGATGGGTCCCCTGCCCAAAGAGCCAGCAGGGAAAACTAGGCCTTGTTCTAAAGCTCTTTGGGAACCGCTTGCGTAGCCCCACAGACCTGGGGGCTCCAGGCTTTCATGCTACCTTCAGCCTCAAAGCCACCCTTTCCCACTTGGCGTCGCGCCAGGCACAAAAATGGCCTATGGCTGGAGATGGGTCCCCCGCCCAAAGAGCCATCAGGGAAAACTATGCCTTGTTCTAAAGCTCTTTGGGAACCGCTTGCTTGGCCCCACAGACCTGGGGGCTGCGGGCTTTCCTGCTGCCTTCAGCCTCGAGAGCACCCTTTCCCACTTGGCGCCCTATCAGGCACAAAAATGGCCATACGGCTGGAGATGGGTCCCCCGCCCAAAGAGCCAGCAGGGAAAACTATGCCCTGTTCTAAAGCTCTTTGGGAACCGCTTGCGTAGCCCCACAGACCTGGGGGCTGCGGGCTTTCCTGCTGCCTTCAGCCTCGACAGCACCCTTTCCCACTTGGCGCCGCATCAGGCACAAAAATGGCCATACGGCTGGAGATGGGTGCCCCGCCCAAAGAGCCAGCAGGGAAAACTATGCCTTGTTCTAAAGCTCTTTGGGAACCGCTTGCGTAGCCCCACAGACCTGGGGGCTGCGGGCTTTCCTGCTGCCTTCAGCCTCAAAACCACCCTTTCCCACTTGGCGCCGCGCCAGGCATAAAAATGGCCATACGGCTGGAGATGGGTCCCATGCCCAAAGAGCCATCAGGGAAAACTATGCCTTGTTCTAAAGCTCTTTTTGAACCGCTTGCTTGGCCCCACAGACCTGGGGGCTGCAGGCTTTGCTGCTGCCTTCAGCCTCGACACCACCCTTTCCCACTTGGCGCCGGGCCAGGGACAAAAATGGCCATACGGCTGGAGATGGGTCCCCCGCCCAAAGAGCCAGCAGGGAAAACTATGCCTTGTTCTAAAGCTCTTTGGGAACCGCTTGCGTAGCCCCACAGACCTGGGGGCTGCGGGCTTTCCTGCTGCCTTCAGCCTCAAAACCACCCTTTCCCACTACGCACCGCGCCAGGCACAAAAATGGCCATACGGCTGGAGATGGGTCCCCCGCCCAAAGAGCCAGCAGGGAAAACTATGCCTTGTTCTAAAGCTCTTTGGGAACCACTTGCATAGCCCCACAGACCTGGGGGCTGCGGGCTTTCCTGCTGCCTTCAGCCTCAAAACCACCCTTTCCCACTACGCACCGCGCCAGGCACAAAAATAGCCATACGGCTGGAGATGGGTCCCCCGCCCAAAGAGCCAGCAGGGAAAACTAGGCCTTGTTCTAAAGCTCTTTGGGAACCGCTTGCGTAGCCCCACAGACCTGGGGGCTGCAGGCTTTGCTGCTGCCTTCAGCCTCGACAGCACCCTTTCCCACCTGGCGCCGCGCCAGGCACAAAAATGGCCATACGGCTGGAGATGGGTCCCCTGCCAAAAGAGCCAGCAGGGAAAACTATGCCTTGTTCTAAAGCTCTTTGGGATCCGCTTGCTTGGCAACACAGACCTGGGGGCTGCAGGCTCTCCTGCTGCCTTAAGCCTCGACAACACCCTTTCCCACTTGGCGCCGCGCTAGGCACAAAAATGGCCTATGGCTGGAGATATGTCTCCCCCCAAAAGAGCCAGCAGGGAAAACTATGCCTTGTTCTAAAGCTCTTTGGGAACCGCTTGCGTAGCCCCACAGACCTGGGGGCTGCAGGCTTTCCTGCTGCCTTCAGCCTCGACACCACCCTTTCCCGCTTGTCGCCACGCCAGGCACAAAAATAGCCATACGGCTGGAGATGGGTCCCCCGCCCAAAGAGCCAGCAGTGAAAACTATGCCTTGTTCTAAAGCTCTTTGGGAACCGCTTGCTTAGCCCCACAGACCTGGGGGCTGCGGGCTTTCCTGCTGCCTTCAGCCTCGACAGCACCCTTTCCCACTTGGCGCCGCGCCAGGCACAAAAATGGCCATACGGCTGGAGATGGGTCCCCCGCCCAAAGAGCCAGCAGGGAAAACTATGCCTTGTTCTAAAGCTCTTTGGGAACCGCTTGCATAGGCCCACAGACCTGGGGGCTGCAGGCTTTCCTGCTGCCTTCAGCCTCAAAGCCACCCTTTCCCACTTGGCGCCCCATCAGGCACAAAAATGGCCTATGGCTGGAGATGGGTCCCATGCCCTAAGAGCCAGCAGGGAAAACTATGCCTTGTTCTAAAGCTCTTTGGGAACCGCTTGCGTAGCCCCACAGACCTGGGGGCTGCGGGCTTTGCTGCTGCCTTCAGCCTCGACACCACCCTTCCCCACTTGGCGCCGCGCCAGGCTCAAAAATGGCCATATGGCTGGAGATGGGTCCCCCGCCCAAAGAGCCAGCAGGGAAAACTATGCCTTGTTCTAAAGCTCTTTGGGAACCGCTTGCTTGGCCCCACAGACCTGGGGGCTGCGGGCTTTCCTGCTGCCTTCAGCCTCCACAGGACCCTTTCCCACTTGGCGCCGCATCAGGCACAAAAATGGCCTATGGCTGGAGATGGGTCCCCCGTCCAAAGAGCCAGCAGGGAAAACTATGCCTTGTTCTAAAGCTCTTTGGGAACCGCTTGCGTAGCCCCACAGACCTGGGGGCTGCGGGCTTTCCTGCTGCCTTCAGCCTCAAAACCACCCTTTCCCACTTGGCGCCGCGCCAGGCACAAAAATGGCCATACGGCTGGAGATGGGTCCCCCGCCCAAAGAGCCAGCAGGGAAAACTATGCCTTGTTCTAAAGCTCTTTGGGAACCGCTTGCGTAGCCCCACAGACCTGGGGGCTGCGGGCTTTCCTGCTGCCTTCAGCCTCAAAACCACCCTTTCCCACTACGCACCGCGCCAGGCATAAAAATAGCCATACGACTGGAGATGGGTCCCCCGCCCAAAGAGCCAGCAGGGAAAACTATGCCTTGTTCTAAAGCTCTTTGGGAACCGCTTGCGTAGCCCCACAGACCTGGGGGCTGCAGGCTTTCCTGCTGCCTTCAGCTTCAAAGCAACCCTTTCCCACTTGGCGCCGCGCCAGGCTCAAAAATGGCCATACGGCTGGAGATGGGTCCCCCGCCCAAGGAGCCAGCAGGGAAAACTATGCCTTGTTCTAAAGCTCTTTGGGAACCGCTTGCGTAGCCCCACAGACCTGGGGGCTCCAGGCTTTCATGCTACCTTCAGCCTCAAAGCCACCCTTTCCCACTTGGCGTCGCGCCAGGCACAAAAATGGCCTATGGCTGGAGATGGGTCCCCCGCCCAAAGAGCCATCAGGGAAAACTATGCCTTGTTCTAAAGCTCTTTGGGAACCGCTTGCTTGGCCCCACAGACCTGGGGGCTGCGGGCTTTCCTGCTGCCTTCAGCCTCGAGAGCACCCTTTCCCACTTGGCGCCGCATCAGGCACAAAAATGGCCATACGGCTGGAGATGGGTCCCCCGCCCAAAGAGCCAGCAGGGAAAACTATGCCTTGTTCTAAAGCTCTTTGGGAACCGCTTGCGTAGCCCCACAGACCTGGGGGCTGCGGGCTTTCCTGCTGCCTTCAGCCTCGACAGCACCCTTTCCCACTTGGCGCCGCATCAGGCACAAAAATGGCCATACGGCTGGAGATGGGTCCCCCGCCCAAAGAGCCAGCAGGGAAAACTATGCCTTGTTCTAAAGCTCTTTGGGAACCGCTTGCGTAGCCCCACAGACCTGGGGGCTGCGGGCTTTCCTGCTGCCTTCAGACTCGACACCACCCTTCCCCACTTGGCGCCGCGCCAGGCACAAAAATGGCCATACGGCTGGAGATGGGTCCCCCGCCCAAGGAGCCAGCAGGGAAAACTATGCCTTGTTCTAAAGCTCTTTGGGAACCGCTTGCGTAGCCCCACAGACCTGGGGGCTCCAGGCTTTCATGCTACCTTCAGCCTCAAAGCCACCCTTTCCCACTTGGCGTCGCGCCAGGCACAAAAATGGCCTATGGCTGGAGATGGGTCCCCCGCCCAAAGAGCCATCAGGGAAAACTATGCCTTGTTCTAAAGCTCTTTGGGAACCGCTTGCTTGGCCCCACAGACCTGGGGGCTGCGGGCTTTCCTGCTGCCTTCAGCCTCGACAGCACCCTTTCCCACTTGGCGCCGCATCAGGCACAAAAATGGCCATACGGCTGGAGATGGGTCCCCCGCCCAAAGAGCCAGCAGGGAAAACTATGCCTTGTTCTAAAGCTCTTTGGGAACCGCTTGCGTAGCCCCACAGACCTGGGGGCTGCGGGCTTTCCTGCTGCCTTCAGCCTCGACAGCACCCTTTCCCACTTGGCGCCGCATCAGGCACAAAAATGGCCATACGGCTGGAGATGGGTCCCCCGCCCAAAGAGCCAGCAGGGAAAACTATGCCTTGTTCTAAAGCTCTTTGGGAACCGCTTGCGTAGCCCCACAGACCTGGGGGCTGCGGGCTTTCCTGCTGCCTTCAGCCTCAAAACCACCCTTTCCCACTTGGCGCCGCGCCAGGCATAAAAATGGCCATACGGCTGGAGATGGGTCCCATGCCCAAAGAGCCATCAGGGAAAACTATGCCTTGTTCTAAAGCTCTTTTTGAACCGCTTGCTTGGCCCCACAGACCTGGGGGCTGCAGGCTTTGCTGCTGCCTTCAGCCTCGACACCACCCTTTCCCACTTGGCGCCGGGCCAGGGACAAAAATGGCCATACGGCTGGAGATGGGTCCCCCGCCCAAAGAGCCAGCAGGGAAAACTATGCCTTGTTCTAAAGCTCTTTGGGAACCGCTTGCGTAGCCCCACAGACCTGGGGGCTGCGGGCTTTCCTGCTGCCTTCAGCCTCAAAACCACCCTTTCCCACTACGCACCGCGCCAGGCACAAAAATGGCCATACGGCTGGAGATGGGTCCCCCGCCCAAAGAGCCAGCAGGGAAAATTATGCCTTGTTCTAAAGCTCTTTGGGAACCACTTGCATAGCCCCACAGACCTGGGGGCTGCGGGCTTTCCTGCTGCCTTCAGCCTCAAAACCACCCTTTCCCACTACGCACCGCGCCAGGCACAAAAATAGCCATACGGCTGGAGATGGGTCCCCCGCCCAAAGAGCCAGCAGGGAAAACTAGGCCTTGTTCTAAAGCTCTTTGGGAACCGCTTGCGTAGCCCCACAGACCTGGGGGCTGCAGGCTTTGCTGCTGCCTTCAGCCTCGACAGCACCCTTTCCCACCTGGCGCCGCGCCAGGCACAAAAATGGCCATACGGCTGGAGATGGGTCCCCTGCCAAAAGAGCCAGCAGGGAAAACTATGCCTTGTTCTAAAGCTCTTTGGGATCCGCTTGCTTGGCAACACAGACCTGGGGGCTGCAGGCTCTCCTGCTGCCTTAAGCCTCGACAACACCCTTTCCCACTTGGCGCCGCGCTAGGCACAAAAATGGCCTATGGCTGGAGATATGTCTCCCCCCAAAAGAGCCAGCAGGGAAAACTATGCCTTGTTCTAAAGCTCTTTGGGAACCGCTTGCGTAGCCCCACAGACCTGGGGGCTGCAGGCTTTCCTGCTGCCTTCAGCCTCGACACCACCCTTTCCCGCTTGTCGCCACGCCAGGCACAAAAATAGCCATACGGCTGGAGATGGGTCCCCCGCCCAAAGAGCCAGCAGTGAAAACTATGCCTTGTTCTAAAGCTCTTTGGGAACCGCTTGCTTAGCCCCACAGACCTGGGGGCTGCGGGCTTTCCTGCTGCCTTCAGCCTCGACAGCACCCTTTCCCACTTGGCGCCGGGCCAGGCACAAAAATGGCCATACGGCTGGAGATGGGTCCCCCGCCCAAAGAGCCAGCAGGGAAAACTATGCCTTGTTCTAAAGCTCTTTGGGAACCGCTTGCATAGGCCCACAGACCTGGGGGCTGCAGGCTTTCCTGCTGCCTTCAGCCTCAAAGCCACCCTTTCCCACTTGGCGCCCCATCAGGCACAAAAATGGCCTATGGCTGGAGATGGGTCCCATGCCCTAAGAGCCAGCAGGGAAAACTATGCCTTGTTCTAAAGCTCTTTGGGAACCGCTTGCGTAGCCCCACAGACCTGGGGGCTGCGGGCTTTGCTGCTGCCTTCAGCCTCGACACCACCCTTCCCCACTTGGCGCCGCGCCAGGCTCAAAAATGGCCATATGGCTGGAGATGGGTCCCCCGCCCAAAGAGCCAGCAGGGAAAACTATGCCTTGTTCTAAAGCTCTTTGGGAACCGCTTGCTTGGCCCCACAGACCTGGGGGCTGCGGGCTTTCCTGCTGCCTTCAGCCTCCACAGGACCCTTTCCCACTTGGCGCCGCATCAGGCACAAAAATGGCCTATGGCTGGAGATGGGTCCCCCGCCCAAAGAGCCAGCAGGGAAAACTATGCCTTGTTCTAAAGCTCTTTGGGAACCGCTTGCGTAGCCCCACAGACCTGGGGGCTGCGGGCTTTCCTGCTGCCTTCAGCCTCAAAACCACCCTTTCCCACTTGGCGCCGCGCCAGGCACAAAAATGGCCATACGGCTGGAGATGGGTCCCCCGCCCAAAGAGCCAGCAGGGAAAACTATGCCTTGTTCTAAAGCTCTTTGGGAACCGCTTGCGTAGCCCCACAGACCTGGGGGCTGCGGGCTTTCCTGCTGCCTTCAGCCTCAAAACCACCCTTTCCCACTACGCACCGCGCCAGGCATAAAAATAGCCATACGACTGGAGATGGGTCCCCCGCCCAAAGAGCCAGCAGGGAAAACTATGCCTTGTTCTAAAGCTCTTTGGGAACCGCTTGCGTAGCCCCACAGACCTGGGGGCTGCAGGCTTTCCTGCTGCCTTCAGCTTCAAAGCAACCCTTTCCCACTTGGCGCCGCGCCAGGCTCAAAAATGGCCATACGGCTGGAGATGGGTCCCCCGCCCAAAGAGCCAGCAGGGAAAACTATGCCTTGTTCTAAAGCTCTTTGGGAACCGCTTGCTTGG
This sequence comes from Rissa tridactyla, assembly GCF_028500815.1. Classification (NCBI taxonomy): domain Eukaryota; kingdom Metazoa; phylum Chordata; class Aves; order Charadriiformes; family Laridae; genus Rissa; species Rissa tridactyla. The sequence continues at coordinate 90,020 of NW_026529448.1, read as the reverse complement.
CCCCACAGACCTGGGGGCTGCGGGCTTTCCTGCTGCCTTCAGACTCGACACCACCCTTTCCCACTTGGTGCCTCGCCAGGCCCAAAAATGGCCATACGGCTGGAGATGGGTCCCCCGCCCAAGGAGCCAGCAGGGAAAACTATGCCTTGTTCTAAAGCTCTTTGGGAACCACTTGCGTAGCCCCACAGACCTGGGGGCTGCAGGCTTTGCTCCTGCCTTCAGCCTCGACACCACCCTTTCCCACTTGACGCCGCGCCAGGCACAAAAATGGCCATACGGCTGGAGATGGGTCCCCCGCCCAAAGAGCCAGCAGGGAAAACTATGCCTTGTTCTAAAGCTCTTTGGGAACCGCTTGCGTAGCCCCACAGACCTGGGGGATGCGGGCTTTCCTGCTGCCTTCAGCCTCAAAACCACCCTTTCCCACTCGGCGCCGCGCCAGGCACAAAAATGGCCTATGGCTGGAGATGGGTCCCATGCCCAAAGAGCCAGCAGGGAAAACTATGCCTTGTTCTAAAGCTCTTTGGGAACCGCTTGCGTAACCCCACAGACCTTAGGGCTGCAGGCTTTGCTCCTGCCTTCAGCCTCGACACCACCCTTTCCCACTTGGCGCCGGGCCAGGGAAAAAAATGGCCATACGGCTGGAGATGGGTCCCCCGCCCAAAGAGCCAGCAGGGAAAACTATGCCTTGTTCTAAAGCTCTTTGGGAACCGCTTGCGTAGCCCCACAGACCTGGGGGCTGCGGGCTTTCCTGCTGCCTTCAGCCTCAAAACCACCCTTTCCCACTACGCACCGCGCCAGGCACAAAAATGGCCATACGGCTGGAGATGGGTCCCATGCCCAAAGAGCCATCAGGGAAAACTATGCCTTGTTCTAAAGCTCTTTGGGAACCGCTTGCGTAGCCCCACAGACCTGGGGGCTGCGGGCTTTCCTGCTGCCTTCAGCCTCGACAGCACCCTTTCCCACTTGGCGTCGCGCCAGGCACAAAAATGGCCTATGGCTGGAGATGGGTCCCATGCCCAAAGAGCCATCAGGGAAAACTATGCCTTGTTCTAAAGCTCTTTTTGAACCGCTTGCTTGGCCCCACAGACCTGGGGGCTGCAGGCTTTGCTGCTGCCTTCAGCCTCGACACCACCCTTTCCCACTTGGCGCCGCGCCAGGGACAAAAATGGCCATACGGCTGGAGATGGGTCCCCCGCCCAAGGAGCCAGCAGGGAAAACTATGCCTTGTTCTAAAGCTCTTTGGGAACCGATTGCGTAGCCCCACAGACCTGGGGGCTCCAGGCTTTCATGCTACCTTCAGCCTCAAAGCCACCCTTTCCCACTTGGCGTCGCGCCAGGCACAAAAATGGCCTATGGCTGGAGATGGGTCCCCCGCCCAAAGAGCCATCAGGGAAAACTATGCCTTGTTCTAAAGCTCTTTGGGAACCGCTTGCTTGGCCCCACAGACCTGGGGGCTGCGGGCTTTCCTGCTGCCTTCAGCCTCGAGAGCACCCTTTCCCACTTGGCGCCGCATCAGGCACAAAAATGGCCATACGGCTGGAGATGGGTCCCCCGCCCAAAGAGCCAGCAGGGAAAACTATGCCTTGTTCTAAAGCTCTTTGGGAACCGCTTGCGTAGCCCCACAGACCTGGGGGCTGCGGGCTTTCCTGCTGCCTTCAGCCTCAAAACCACCCTTTCCCACTACGCACCGCGCCAGGCACAAAAATGGCCATACGGCTGGAGATGGGTCCCCCACCCAAAGAGCCAGCAGGGAAAACTATGCCTTGTTCTAAAGCTCTTTGGGAACCGCTTGCGTAGCCCCACAGACCTGGGGGCTGCGGGCTTTCCTGCTGCCTTCAGCCTCAAAACCACCCTTTCCAACTACGCACCGCGCCAGGCATAAAAATAGCCATACGACTGGAGATGGGTCCCCCGCCCAAAGAGCCATCAGGGAAAACTATGCCTTGTTCTAAAGCTCTTTGGGAACCGCTTGCGTAGCCCCACAGACCTGGGGGCTCCAGGCTTTCATGCTACCTTCAGCCTCAAAGCCACCCTTTCCCACTTGGCGTCGCGCCAGGCACAAAAATGGCCTATGGCTGGAGATGGGTCCCCCGCCCAAAGAGCCATCAGGGAAAACTATGCCTTGTTCTAAAGCTCTTTGGGAACCGCTTGCTTGGCCCCACAGACCTGGGGGCTGCGGGCTTTCCTGCTGCCTTCAGCCTCGACAGCACCCTTTCCCACTTGGCGCCGCATCAGGCACAAAAATGGCCATACGGCTGGAGATGGGTCCCCCGCCCAAAGAGCCAGCAGGGAAAACTATGCCTTGTTCTAAAGCTCTTTGGGAACCGCTTGCGTAGCCCCACAGACCTGGGGGCTGCGGGCTTTCCTGCTGCCTTCAGCCTCAAAACCACCCTTTCCCACTTGGCGCCGCGCCAGGCATAAAAATGGCCATACGGCTGGAGATGGGTCCCATGCCCAAAGAGCCATCAGGGAAAACTATGCCTTGTTCTAAAGCTCTTTTTGAACCGCTTGCTTGGCCCCACAGACCTGGGGGCTGCAGGCTTTGCTGCTGCCTTCAGCCTCGACACCACCCTTTCCCACTTGGCGCCGGGCCAGGGACAAAAATGGCCATACGGCTGGAGATGGGTCCCCCGCCCAAAGAGCCAGCAGGGAAAACTCTGCCTTGTTCTAAAGCTCTTTGGGAACCGCTTGCGTAGCCCCACAGACCTGGGGGCTGCGGGCTTTCCTGCTGCCTTCAGCCTCAAAACCACCCTTTCCCACTACGCACCGCGCCAGGCACAAAAATGGCCATACGGCTGGAGATGGGTCCCCCGCCCAAAGAGCCAGCAGGGAAAACTATGCCTTGTTCTAAAGCTCTTTGGGAACCACTTGCATAGCCCCACAGACCTGGGGGCTGCGGGCTTTCCTGCTGCCTTCAGCCTCAAAACCACCCTTTCCCACTACGCACCGCGCCAGGCACAAAAATAGCCATACGGCTGGAGATGGGTCCCCCGCCCAAAGAGCCAGCAGGGAAAACTAGGCCTTGTTCTAAAGCTCTTTGGGAACCGCTTGCGTAGCCCCACAGACCTGGGGGCTGCAGGCTTTGCTGCTGCCTTCAGCCTCGACAGCACCCTTTCCCACTTGGCGCCGCGCCAGGCACAAAAATGGCCATACGGCTGGAGATGGGTCCCCTGCCAAAAGAGCCAGCAGGGAAAACTATGCCTTGTTCTAAAGCTCTTTGGGATCCGCTTGCTTGGCAACACAGACCTGGGGGCTGCAGGCTCTCCTGCTGCCTTAAGCCTCGACAACACCCTTTCCCACTTGGCGCCGCGCTAGGCACAAAAATGGCCTATGGCTGGAGATATGTCTCCCCCCAAAAGAGCCAGCAGGGAAAACTATGCCTTGTTCTAAAGCTCTTTGGGAACCGCTTGCGTAGCCCCACAGACCTGGGGGCTGCAGGCTTTCCTGCTGCCTTCAGCCTCGACACCACCCTTTCCCGCTTGTCGCCACGCCAGGCTCAAAAATGGCCATACGGCTGGAGATGGGTCCCCCGCCCAAAGAGCCAGCAGTGAAAACTATGCCTTGTTCTAAAGCTCTTTGGGAACCGCTTGCTTAGCCCCACAGACCTGGGGGCTGCGGGCTTTCCTGCTGCCTTCAGCCTCGACAGCACCCTTTCCCACTTGGCGCCGGGCCAGGCACAAAAATGGCCATACGGCTGGAGATGGGTCCCCCGCCCAAAGAGCCAGCAGGGAAAACTATGCCTTGTTCTAAAGCTCTTTGGGAACCGCTTGCATAGGCCCACAGACCTGGGGGCTGCAGGCTTTCCTGCTGCCTTCAGCCTCAAAGCCACCCTTTCCCACTTGGCGCCCCATCAGGCACAAAAATGGCCTATGGCTGGAGATGGGTCCCATGCCCTAAGAGCCAGCAGGGAAAACTATGCCTTGTTCTAAAGCTCTTTGGGAACCGCTTGCGTAGCCCCACAGACCTGGGGGCTGCGGGCTTTCCTGCTGCCTTCAGACTCGACACCACCCTTCCCCACTTGGCGCCGCGCCAGGCTCAAAAATGGCCATATGGCTGGAGATGGGTCCCCCGCCCAAAGAGCCAGCAGGGAAAACTATGCCTTGTTCTAAAGCTCTTTGGGAACCGCTTGCTTGGCCCCACAGACCTGGGGGCTGCGGGCTTTCCTGCTGCCTTCAGCCTCCACAGGACCCTTTCCCACTTGGCGCCGCATCAGGCACAAAAATGGCCATACGGCTGGAGATGGGTCCCCCGCCCAAAGAGCCAGCAGGGAAAACTATGCCTTGTTCTAAAGCTCTTTGGGAACCGCTTGCGTAGCCCCACAGACCTGGGGGCTGCGGGCTTTCCTGCTGCCTTCAGCCTCAAAACCACCCTTTCCCACTTGGCGCCGCGCCAGGCACAAAAATGGCCATACGGCTGGAGATGGGTCCCCCAACCAAAGAGCCAGCAGGGAAAACTATGCCTTGTTCTAAAGCTCTTTGGGAACCGCTTGCGTAGCCCCACAGACCTGGGGGCTGCGGGCTTTCCTGCTGCCTTCAGCCTCAAAACCACCCTTTCCCACTACGCACCGCGCCAGGCATAAAAATAGCCATACGACTGGAGATGGGTCCCCCGCCCAAAGAGCCAGCAGGGAAAACTATGCCTTGTTCTAAAGCTCTTTGGGAACCGCTTGCGTAGCCCCACAGACCTGGGGGCTGCAGGCTTTCCTGCTGCCTTCAGCTTCAAAGCAACCCTTTCCCACTTGGCGCCGCGCCAGGCTCAAAAATGGCCATACGGCTGGAGATGGGTCCCCCGCCCAAAGAGCCAGCAGGGAAAACTATGCCTTGTTCTAAAGCTCTTTGGGAACCGCTTGCGTAGCCGCACAGACCTGGGGGCTGCGGGCTTTCCTGCTGCCTTCAGACTCGACACCACCCTTTCCCACTTGGTGCCTCGCCAGGCCCAAAAATGGCCATACGGCTGGAGATGGGTCCCCCGCCCAAAGAGCCAGCAGGGAAAACTATGCCTTGTTCTAAAGCTCTTTGGGAACCACTTGCGTAGCCCCACAGACCTGGGGGCTGCAGGCTTTGCTCCTGCCTTCAGCCTCGACACCACCCTTTCCCACTTGACGCCGCGCCAGACACAAAAATGGCCATACGGCTGGAGATGGGTCCCCCGCCCAAAGAGCCAGCAGGGAAAACTATGCCTTGTTCTAAAGCTCTTTGGGAACCGCTTGCGTAGCCCCACAGACCTGGGGGATGCGGGCTTTCCTGCTGCCTTCAGCCTCAAAACCACCCTTTCCCACTCGGCGCCGCGCCAGGCACAAAAATGGCCTATGGCTGGAGATGGGTCCCATGCCCAAAGAGCCAGCAGGGAAAACTATGCCTTGTTCTAAAGCTCTTTGGGAACCGCTTGCGTAACCCCACAGACCTTAGGGCTGCAGGCTTTGCTCCTGCCTTCAGCCTCGACACCACCCTTTCCCACTTGGCGCCGGGCCAGGGACAAAAATGGCCATACGGCTGGAGATGGGTCCCCCGCCCAAAGAGCCAGCAGGGAAAACTATGCCTTGTTCTAAAGCTGTTTGGGAACCGCTTGCGTAGCCCCACAGACGTGGGGGCTGCGGGCTTTCCTGCTGCCTTCAGCCTCAAAACCACCCTTTCCCACTACGCACCGCGCCAGGCACAAAAATGGCCATACGGCTGGAGATGGGTCCCATGCCCAAAGAGCCATCAGGGAAAACTATGCCTTGTTCTAAAGCTCTTTGGGAACCGCTTGCGTAGCCCCACAGACCTGGGGGCTGCGGGCTTTCCTGCTGCCTTCAGCCTCGACAGCACCCTTTCCCACTTGGCGTCGCGCCAGGCACAAAAATGGCCTATGGCTGGAGATGGGTCCCATGCCCAAAGAGCCATCAGGGAAAACTATGCCTTGTTCTAAAGCTCTTTTTGAACCGCTTGCTTGGCCCCACAGACCTGGGGGCTGCAGGCTTTGCTGCTGCCTTCAGCCTCGACACCACCCTTTCCCACTTGGCGCCGCGCCAGGGACAAAAATGGCCATACGGCTGGAGATGGGTCCCCTGCCAAAAGAGCCAGCAGGGAAAAATATGCCTTGTTCTAAAGCTCTTTGGGAACCGCTTGCGTAGCCCCACAGACCTGGGGGCTGCGGGCTTTCCTGCTGCCTTCAGCCTCAAAACCACCCTTTCCCACTACGCACCGCGCCAGGCACAAAAATGGTCTATGGCTGGAGATGGCTCCCCCGCCCAAAGAGCCAGCAGGGAAAACTATGCCTTGTTCTAAAGCTCTTTGGGAACCGCTTGCGTAGCCCCACAGACCTTAGGGCTGCAGGCTTTGCTCCTGCCTTCAGCCTCAAAGCCACCCTATCCCACTTGGCGCCGCGCCAGGCACAAAAATGGCCATACGGCTGGAGATGGGTCCCCCGCCCAAAGAGCCAGCAGGGAAAACTATGCCTTGTTCTAAAGCTCTTTGGGAACCGCTTGCGTAGCCCCACAGACCTGGGGGCTGCGGGCTTTCCTGCTGCCTTCAGCGTCAAAACCACCCTTTCCCACTACGCACCGCGCCAGGCACAAAAATGGCCATACGGCTGGAGATGGGTCCCATGCCCAAAGAGCCAGCAGTGAAAACTATGCCTTGTTCTAAAGCTCTTTGGGAACCGCTTGCGTAGCCCCACAGACCTGGGGGCTGCGGGCTTTCCTGCTGCCTTCAGCCTCAAAGCCACCCTTTCCTACTTGGCGCCGCGCCAGGCACAAAAATGGCCATACGGCTGGAGATGGGTCCCATGCCCAAAGAGCCAGCAGTGAAAACTATGCCTTGTTCTAAAGCTCTTTGGGAACCGCTTGCGTAGCCCCACAGACCTGGGGGCTGCGGGCTTTCCTGCTGCCTTCACCCTCAAAAACACCCTTTCCCACTTGGCGCCGCGCCAGGCACAAAAATGGCCATACGGCTGGAGATGGGTCCCCCGCCCAACGAACAAGCAGGGAAAACTATGCCTTGTTCTAAAGCTCTTTGGGAACCGCTTGCGTAGCCCCACAGACCTGGGGGCTGCAGGCTTTCCTGCTGCCTTCAGCCTCAAAGACACCCTTTCCCACTTGGCACCGCGCCAGGCACAATAATGGCCTATGGCTGGAGATGGGTCCCCCGCCCAAAGAGCCAGCAGGGAAAACTAGGCCTTGTTCTAAAGCTCTTTGGGAACCGCTTGCGTAGCCCCACAGACCTGGGGGCTGCAGGCTTTCCTGCTGCCTTCAACCTCGACACCACCCTTTCCCACTTGGCACCGCGGCAGGCACAAAAATGGCCTATGGCTGGAGATGGGTCCCATGCCCAAAGAGCCAGCAGGGAAAACTATGCCTTGTTCTAAAGCTCTTTGGGAACCGCTTGCGTAGCCCCACAGACCTTAGGGCTGCAGGCTTTGCTCCTGCCTTCAGCCTCGACACCACCCTTTCCCACTTGGCGCCGGGCCAGGGACAAAAATGGCCATACGGCTGGAGATGGGTCCCCCGCCCAAAGAGCCAGCAGGGAAAACTATGCCTTGTTCTAAAGCTCTTTGGGAACCGCTTGCGTAGCCCCACAGACCTGGGGGCTGCGGGCTTTCCTGCTGCCTTCAGCCTCAAAACCACCCTTTCCCACTACACACCGCGCCAGGCACAAAAATGGCCATACGGCTGGAGATGGGTCCCATGCCCAAAGAGCCATCAGGGAAAACTATGCCTTGTTCTAAAGCTCTTTGGGAACCGCTTGCGTAGCCCCACAGACCTGGGGGCTGCGGGCTTTCCTGCTGCCTTCAGCCTCGACAGCACCCTTTCCCACTTGGCGTCGTGCCAGGCACAAAAATGGCCTATGGCTGGAGATGGGTCCCATGCCCAAAGAGCCATCAGGGAAAACTATGCCTTGTTCTAAAGCTCTTTTTGAACCGCTTGCTTGGCCCCACAGACCTGGGGGCTGCAGGCTTTGCTGCTGCCTTCAGCCTCGACACCACCCTTTCCCACTTGGCGCCGCGCCAGGGACAAAAATGGCCATACGGCTGGAGATGGGTCCCCTGCCAAAAGAGCCAGCAGGGAAAACTATGCCTTGTTCTAAAGCTCTTTGGGAACCGCTTGCGTAGCCCCACAGACCTGGGGGCTGCGGGCTTTCCTGCTGCCTTCAGCCTCAAAACCACCCTTTCCCACTACGCACCGCGCCAGGCACAAAAATGGTCTATGGCTGGAGATGGCTCCCCCGCCCAAAGAGCCAGCAGGGAAAACTATGCCTTGTTCTAAAGCTCTTTGGGAACCGCTTGCATAGCCCCACAGACCTGGGGGCTGCGGGCTTTCCTGCTGCCTTCAGCCTCAAAACCACCCTTTCCCACTACGCACCGCGCCAGGCACAAAAATAGCCATACGGCTGGAGATGGGTCCCCCGCCCAAAGAGCCAGCAGGGAAAACTAGGCCTTGTTCTAAAGCTCTTTGGGAACTGCTTGCGTAGCCTCACAGACCTGGGGGCTGCAGGCTTTCCTGCTGCCTTCAGCCTCGACAGCACCCTTTCCCACTTGGCACCGCGCCAGGCACAAAAATGGCCTATGGCTGGAGATGGGTCCCATGCCCAAAGAGCCAGCAGGGAAAACTATGCCTTGTTCTAAAGCTCTTTGGGAACCGCTTGCGTAGCCCCACAGACCTTAGGGCTGCAGGCTTTGCTCCTGCCTTCAGCCTCAAAGCCACCCTATCCCACTTGGCGCCGCGCCAGGCACAAAAATGGCCATACGGCTGGAGATGGGTCCCCCGCCCAAAGAGCCAGCAGGGAAAACTATGCCTTGTTCTAAAGCTCTTTGGGAACCGCTTGCGTAGCCCCACAGACCTGGGGGCTGCGGGCTTTCCTGCTGCCTTCAGCGTCAAAACCACCCTTTCCCACTACGCACCGCGCCAGGCACAAAAATGGCCATACGGCTGGAGATGGGTGCCATGCCCAAAGAGCCAGCAGGGAAAACTAGGCCTTGTTCTAAAGCTCTTTGGGAACCGCTTGCGTAGCCCCACAGACCTGGGGGCTGCAGGCTTTCCTGCTGCCTTCAGCCTCGACACCACCCTTTCCCACTTGGCGCCGCGCCAGGCACAAAAATGGCCTATGGCTGGAGATGGGTCCCATGCCCTAAGAGGCAGCTGGGAAAACTATGCCTTGTTCTAAAGCTCTTTGGGAACCGCTTGCGTAGCCCCACAGACCTGGGGGCTGCAGGCTTTCCTGCTGCCTTCAGCCTCGACAGCACCCTTTCCCACTTGGCACCGCGCCAGGGACAAAAATGGCCATACGGCTGGAGATGGGTCCCATGCCCAAAGAGCCAGCAGGGAAAACTATGCCTTGTTCTAAAGCTCTTTGGGAACCGCTTGCGTAGCCCCACAGACCTTAGGGCTGCAGGCTTTGCTCCTGCCTTCAGCCTCGACACCACCCTTTCCCACTTGGCGCCGGGCCAGGGACAAAAATGGCCATACGGCTGGAGATGGGTCCCCCGCCCAAAGAGCCAGCAGGGAAAACTATGCCTTGTTCTAAAGCTCTTTGGGAACCGCTTGCGTAGCCCCACAGACCTGGGGGCTGCGGGCTTTCCTGCTGCCTTCAGCCTCAAAACCACCCTTTCCCACTTGGCACCGCGCCAGGCACAAAAATGGCCATACGGCTGGAGATGCGTCCCATGCCCAAAGAGCCAGCAGGGAAAACTATGCCTTGTTCTAAAGCTCTTTGGGAACCGCTTGCATAGCCCCACAGACCTGGGGGCTGCGGGCTTTCCTGCTGCCTTCAGCCTCGACAGCACCCTTTCCCACTTGGCGCCGCGCCAGGGACAAAAATGGCCATACGGCTGGAGATGGGTCCCCTGCCCAAAGAGCCAGCAGGGAAAACTATGCCTTGTTCTAAAGCTCTTTGGGAACCGCTTGCGTAGCCCCACAGACCTGGGGGCTGCGGGCTTTCCTGCTGCCTTCAGCCTCAAAACCACCCTTTCCCACTACGCACCGCCCCAGGCACAAAAATGGTCTATGGCTGGAGATGGGTCCCCCGCCCAAAGAGCCAGCAGGGAAAACTATGCCTTGTTCTAAAGCTCTTTGGGAACCGCTTGCATAGCCCCACAGACCTGGGGGCTGCGGGCTTTCCTGCTGCCTTCAGCCTCAAAACCACCCTTTCCCACTACGCACCGCCCCAGGCACAAAAATGGTCTATGGCTGGAGATGGCTCCCCCGCCCAAAGAGCCAGCAGGGAAAACTATGCCTTGTTCTAAAGCTCTTTGGGAACCGCTTGCATAGCCCCACAGACCTGGGGGCTGCGGGCTTTCCTGCTGCCTTCACCCTCAAAAACACCCTTTCCCACTTGGCTCCGCGCCAGGCACAAAAATGGCCATACGGCTGGAAATGGGTCCCCCGCCCAAAGAGCCAGCAGGGAAAACTATGCCTTGTTCTAAAGCTCTTTGGGAACCGCTTGCGTAGCCCCACAGACCTGGGGGCTGCGGGCTTTCCTGCTGCCTTCAGCCTCAAAACCACCCTTTCCCACTACGCACCGCGCCAGGCACAAAAATAGCCATACGGCTGGAGATGGGTCCCCCGCCCAAAGAGCCAGCAGGGAAAACTAGGCCTTGTTCTAAAGCTCTTTGGGAACCGCTTGCGTAGCCCCACAGACCTGGGGGCTGCAGGCTTTCCTGCTGCCTTCAGCCTCGACACCACCCTTTCCCACTTGGCGCCGCGCCAGGCACAAAAATGGCCTATGGCTGGAGATGGGTCCCATGCCCTAAGAGGCAGCTGGGAAAACTATGCCTTGTTCTAAAGCTCTTTGGGAACCGCTTGCGTAGCCCCACAGACCTGGGGGCTGCAGGCTTTCCTGCTGCCTTCAGCCTCGACAGCACCCTTTCCCACTTGGCACCGCGCCAGGGACAAAAATGGCCATACGGCTGGAGATGGGTCCCATGCCCAAAGAGCCAGCAGGGAAAACTATGCCTTGTTCTAAAGCTCTTTGGGAACCGCTTGCGTAGCCCCACAGACCTTAGGGCTGCAGGCTTTGCTCCTGCCTTCAGCCTCGACACCACCCTTTCCCACTTGGCGCCGGGCCAGGGACAAAAATGGCCATACGGCTGGAGATGGGTCCCCCGCCCAAAGAGCCAGCAGGGAAAACTATGCCTTGTTCTAAAGCTCTTTGGGAACCGCTTGCGTAGCCCCACAGACCTGGGGGCTGCGGGCTTTCCTGCTGCCTTCAGCCTCAAAACCACCCTTTCCCACTTGGCACCGCGCCAGGCACAAAAATGGCCATACGGCTGGAGATGGGTCCCATGCCCAAAGAGCCATCAGGGAAAACTATGCCTTGTTCTAAAGCTCTTTGGGAACCGCTTGCGTAGCCCCACAGACCTGGGGGCTGCGGGCTTTCCTGCTGCCTTCAGCCTCGACAGCACCCTTTCCCACTTGGCGCCGCGCCAGGGACAAAAATGGCCATACGGCTGGAGATGGGTCCCCTGCCCAAAGAGCCAGCAGGGAAAACTATGCCTTGTTCTAAAGCTCTTTGGGAACCGCTTGCGTAGCCCCACAGACCTGGGGGCTGCGGGCTTTCCTGCTGCCTTCAGCCTCAAAACCACCCTTTCCCACTACGCACCGCCCCAGGCACAAAAATGGTCTATGGCTGGAGATGGCTCCCCCGCCCAAAGAGCCAGCAGGGAAAACTATGCCTTGTTCTAAAGCTCTTTGGGAACCGCTTGCACAGCCCCACAGACCTGGGGGCTGCGGGCTTTCCTGCTGCCTTCAGCCTCAAAACCACCCTTTCCCACTACGCACCGCGCCAGGCACAAAAATAGCCATACGGCTGGAGATGGGTCCCCCGCCCAAAGAGCCAGCAGGGAAAACTAGGCCTTGTTCTAAAGCTCTTTGGGAACCGCTTGCGTAGCCTCACAGACCTGGGGGCTGCAGGCTTTCCTGCTGCCTTCAGCCTCGACAGCACCCTTTCCCACTTGGCACCGCGCCAGGAACAAAAATGGCCTATGGCTGGAGATGGGTCCCATGCCCAAAGAGCCAGCAGGGAAAACTATGCCTTGTTCTAAAGCTCTTTGGGAACCGCTTGCGTAGCCCCACAGACCTTAGGGCTGCAGGCTTTGCTCCTGCCTTCAGCCTCAAAGCCACCCTATCCCACTTGGCGCCGCGCCAGGCACAAAAATGGCCATACGGCTGGAGATGGGTCCCCCGCCCAAAGAGCCAGCAGGGAAAACTATGCCTTGTTCTAAAGCTCTTTGGGAACCGCTTGCGTAGCCCCACAGACCTGGGGGCTGCGGGCTTTCCTGCTGCCTTCAGCGTCAAAACCACCCTTTCCCACTACGCACCGCGCCAGGCACAAAAATGGCCATACGGCTGGAGATGGGTGCCATGCCCAAAGAGCCATCAGTGAAAACTATGCCTTGTTCTAAAGCTCTTTGGGAACCGCTTGCGTAGCCCCACAGACCTGGGGGCTGCGGGCTTTCCTGCTGCCTTCAGCCTCAAAGCCACCCTTTCCTACTTGGCGTCGCGCCAGGCACAAAAATGGCCATACGGCTGGAGATGGGTCCCATGCCCAAAGAGCCAGCAGTGACAACTATGCCTTGTTCTAAAGCTCTTTGGGAACCGCTTGCGTAGCCCCACAGACCTGGGGGCTGCGGGCTTTCCTGCTGCCTTCACCCTCAAAAACACCCTTTCCCACTTGGCTCCGCGCCAGGCACAAAAATGGCCATACGGCTGGAGATGGGTCCCCCGCCCAAAGAACAAGCAGGGAAAACTATGCCTTGTTCTAAAGCTCTTTGGGAACCGCTTGCGTAGCCCCACAGACCTGGGGGCTGCGGGCTTTCCTGCTGCCTTCAGCCTCAAAACCACCCTTTCCCACTACGCACCGCGCCAGGCACAAAAATAGCCATACGGCTGGAGATGGGTCCCCCGCCCAAAGAGCCAGCAGGGAAAACTAGGCCTTGTTCTAAAGCTCTTTGGGAACCGCTTGCGTAGCCCCACAGACCTGGGGGCTGCAGGCTTTCCTGCTGCCTTCAGCCTCGACACCACCCTTTCCCACTTGGCGCCGCGCCAGGCACAAAAATGGCCTATGGCTGGAGATGGGTCCCATGCCCTAAGAGGCAGCTGGGAAAACTATGCCTTGTTCTAAAGCTCTTTGGGAACCGCTTGCGTAGCCCCACAGACCTGGGGGCTGCAGGCTTTCCTGCTGCCTTCAGCCTCGACAGCACCCTTTCCCACTTGGCACCGCGCCAGGGACAAAAATGGCCATACGGCTGGAGATGGGTCCCATGCCCAAAGAGCCAGCAGGGAAAACTATGCCTTGTTCTAAAGCTCTTTGGGAACCGCTTGCGTAGCCCCACAGACCTTAGGGCTGCAGGCTTTGCTCCTGCCTTCAGCCTCGACACCACCCTTTCCCACTTGGCGCCGGGCCAGGGACAAAAATGGCCATACGGCTGGAGATGGGTCCCCCGCCCAAAGAGCGAGCAGGGAAAACTATGCCTTGTTCTAAAGCTCTTTGGGAACCGCTTGCGTAGCCCCACAGACCTGGGGGCTGCGGGCTTTCCTGCTGCCTTCAGCCTCAAAACCACCCTTTCCCACTTGGCACCGCGCCAGGCACAAAAATGGCCATACGGCTGGAGATGGGTCCCCCGCCCAAAGAGCCATCAGGGAAAACTATGCCTTGTTCTAAAGCTCTTTGGGAACCGCTTGCGTAGCCCCACAGACCTGGGGGCTGCGGGCTTTCCTGCTGCCTTCAGCCTCGACAGCACCCTTTCCCACTTGGCGCCGCGCCAGGGACAAAAATGGCCATACGGCTGGAGATGGGTCCCCTGCCCAAAGAGCCAGCAGGGAAAACTATGCCTTGTTCTAAAGCTCTTTGGGAACCGCTTGCGTAGCCCCACAGACCTGGGGGCTGCGGGCTTTCCTGCTGCCTTCAGCCTCAAAACCACCCTTTCCCACTACGCACCGCCCCAGGCACAAAAATGGTCTATGGCTGGAGATGGGTCCCCCGCCCAAAGAGCCAGCAGGGAAAATTATGCCTTGTTCTAAAGCTCTTTGGGAACCGCTTGCGTAGCCCCACAGACCTGGGGGCTGCGGGCTTTCCTGCTGCCTTCAGCGTCAAAACCACCCTTTCCCACTACGCACCGCGCCAGGCACAAAAATGGCCATACGGCTGGAGATGGGTGCCATGCCCAAAGAGCCATCAGTGAAAACTATGCCTTGTTCTAAAGCTCTTTGGGAACCGCTTGCGTAGCCCCACAGACCTGGGGGCTGCGGGCTTTCCTGCTGCCTTCAGCCTCAAAGCCACCCTTTCCTACTTGGCGTCGCGCCAGGCACAAAAATGGCCATACGGCTGGAGATGGGTCCCCCGCCCAAAGAGCCAGCAGTGAAAACTATGCCTTGTTCTAAAGCTCTTTGGGAACCGCTTGCGTAGCCCCACAGACCTGGGGGCTGCGGGCTTTCCTGCTGCCTTCACCCTCAAAAACACCCTTTCCCACTTGGCGCCGCGCCAGGCACAAAAATGGCCATACGGCTGGAGATGGGTCCCCCGCCCAAAGAACAAGCAGGGAAAACTATGCCTTGTTCTAAAGCTCTTTGGGAACCGCTTGCGTAGCCCCACAGACCTGGGGGCTGCGGGCTTTCCTGCTGCCTTCAGCCTCAAAGACACCCTTTCCCACTTGGCACCGCGCCAGGCACAATAATGGCCTATGGCTGGAGATGGGTCCCCCGCCCAAAGAGCCAGCAGGGAAAACTAGGCCTTGTTCTAAAGCTCTTTGGGAACCGCTTGCGTAGCCCCACAGACCTGGGGGCTGCAGGCTTTCCTGCTGCCTTCAGCCTCGACACCACCCTTTCCCACTTGGCACCGCGGCAGGCACAAAAATGGCCTATGGCTGGAGATGGGTCCCATGCCCAAAGAGCCAGCAGGGAAAACTATGCCTTGTTCTAAAGCTCTTTGGGAACCGCTTGCGTAGCCCCACAGACCTTAGGGCTGCAGGCTTTGCTCCTGCCTTCAGCCTCGACACCACCCTTTCCCACTTGGCGCCGGGCCAGGGACAAAAATGGCCATACGGCTGGAGATGGGTCCCCCGCCCAAAGAGCCAGCAGGGAAAACTATGCCTTGTTCTAAAGCTCTTTGGGAACCGCTTGCGTAGCCCCACAGACCTGGGGGCTGCAGGCTTTCCTGCTGCCTTCAGCCTCAAAACCACCCTTTCCCACTACGCACCGCGCCAGGCACAAAAATGGCCATACGGCTGGAGATGGGTCCCATGCCCAAAGAGCCATCAGGGAAAACTATGCCTTGTTCTAAAGCTCTTTGGGAACCGCTTGCGTAGCCCCACAGACCTGGGGGCTGCGGGCTTTCCTGCTGCCTTCAGCCTCGACAGCACCCTTTCCCACTTGGCGTCGCGCCAGGCACAAAAATGGCCTATGGCTGGAGATGGGTCCCATGCCCAAAGAGCCATCAGGGAAAACTATGCCTTGTTCTAAAGCTCTTTTTGAACCGCTTGCTTGGCCCCACAGACCTGGGGGCTGCAGGATTTGCTGCTGCCTTCAGCCTCGACAGCACCCTTTCCCACTTGGCGCCGCGCCAGGGACAAAAATGGCCATACGGCTGGAGATGGGTCCCCCGCCCAAAGAGCCAGCAGGGAAAACTATGCCTTGTTCTAAAGCTCTTTGGGAACCGCTTGCGTAGCCCCACAGACCTGGGGGCTGCGGGCTTTCCTGCTGCCTTCAGCCTCAAAACCACCCTTTCCCACTACGCACCGCGCCAGGCACAAAAATGGTCTATGGCTGGAGATGGGTCCCCCGCCCAAAGAGCCAGCAGGGAAAACTAGGCCTTGTTCTAAAGCTCTTTGGGAACCGCTTGCGTAGCCTCACAGACCTGGGGGCTGCAGGCTTTCCTGCTGCCTTCAGCCTCGACAGCACCCTTTCCCACTTGGCACCGCGCCAGGCACAAAAATGGCCTATGGCTGGAGATGGGTCCCATGCCCAAAGAGCCAGCAGGGAAAACTATGCCTTGTTCTAAAGCTCTTTGGGAACCGCTTGCGTAGCCCCACAGACCTTAGGGCTGCAGGCTTTGCTCCTGCCTTCAGCCTCAAAGCCACCCTATCCCACTTGGCGCCGCGCCAGGCACAAAAATGGCCATACGGCTGGAGATGGGTCCCCCGCCCAAAGAGCCAGCAGGGAAAACTATGCCTTGTTCTAAAGCTCTTTGGGAACCGCTTGCGTAGCCCCACAGACCTGGGGGCTGCGGGCTTTCCTGCTGCCTTCAGCCTCAAAGCCACCCTTTCCCACTTGGCGTCGCGCCAGGCACAAAAATGGCCTATGGCTGGAGATGGGTCCCATGCCCAAAGAGCCAGCAGGGAAAACTATGCCTTGTTCTAAAGCTCTTTTTGAACCGCTTGCTTGGCCCCACAGACCTGGGGGCTGCAGGCTTTGCTGCTGCCTTCAGCCTCGACACCACCCTTTCCCACTTGGCGCCGGGCCAGGGACAAAAATGGCCATACGGCTGGAGATGGGTCCCCCGCCCAAAGAGCCAGCAGGGAAAACTATGCCTTGTTCTAAAGCTCTTTGGGAACCGCTTGCTTGGCCCCACAGACCTGGGGGCTGCGGGCTTTCCTGCTGCCTTCAGCCTCAAAACCACCCTTTCCCACTACGCACCGCGCCAGGCACAAAAATGGCCATACGGCTGGAGATGGGTCCCCCGCCCAAAGAGACAGCAGGGAAAACTATGCCTTGTTCTAAAGCTCTTTGGGAACCGCTTGCATAGCCCCACAGACCTGGGGGCTGCGGGCTTTCCTGCTGCCTTCAGCCTCAAAACCACCCTTTCCCACTACGCACCGCGCCAGGCACAAAAATAGCCATACGGCTGGAGATGGGTCCCCCGCCCAAAGAGCCAGCAGGGAAAACTAGGCCTTGTTCTAAAGCTCTTTGGGAACCGCTTGCGTAGCCCCACAGACCTGGGGGCTGCAGGCTTTCCTGCTGCCTTCAGCCTCGACACCACCCTTTCCCACTTGGCGCCGCGCCAGGCACAAAAATGGCCTATGGCTGGAGATGGGTCCCATGCCCTAAGAGGCAGCTGGGAAAACTATGCCTTGTTCTAAAGCTCTTTGGGAACCGCTTGCGTAGCCCCACAGACCTGGGGGCTGCAGGCTTTCCTGCTGCCTTCAGCCTCGACAGCACCCTTTCCCACTTGGCACCGCGCCAGGGACAAAAATGGCCATACGGCTGGAGATGGGTCCCATGCCCAAAGAGCCAGCAGGGAAAACTATGCCTTGTTCTAAAGCTCTTTGGGAACCGCTTGCGTAGCCCTACAGACCTTAGGGCTGCAGGCTTTGCTCCTGCCTTCAGCCTCGACACCACCCTTTCCCACTTGGCGCCGGGCCAGGGACAAAAATGGCCATACGGCTGGAGATGGGTCCCCCGCCCAAAGAGCCAGCAGGGAAAACTATGCCTTGTTCTAAAGCTCTTTGGGAACCGCTTGCGTAGCCCCACAGACCTGGGGGCTGCGGGCTTTCCTGCTGCCTTCAGCCTCAAAACCACCCTTTCCCACTTGGCACCGCGCCAGGCACAAAAATGGCCATACGGCTGGAGATGGGTCCCCCGCCCAAAGAACAAGCAGGGAAAACTATGCCTTGTTCTAAAGCTCTTTGGGAACCGCTTGCGTAGCCCCACAGACCTGGGGGCTGCAGGCTTTCCTGCTGCCTTCAGCCTCAAAGACACCCTTTCCCACTTGGCACCGCGCCAGGCACAATAATGGCCTATGGCTGGAGATGGGTCCCCCGCCCAAAGAGCCAGCAGGGAAAACTATGCCTTGTTCTAAAGCTCTTTGGGAACCGCTTGCGTAGCCCCACAGACCTGGGGGCTGCAGGCTTTGCTCCTCCCTTCAGCCTCAAAGCCACCCTTTCCCACTTGGCGCCGCGCCAGGCTCAAAAATGGCCATACGGCTGGAGATGGGTCCCCCGCCCAAAGAGCCAGCAGGGAAAACTATGCCTTGTTCTAAAGCTCTTTGGGAACCGCTTGCGTAGCCCCACAGACCTGGGGGCTGCGGGCTTTCCTGCTGCCTTCAGCCTCAAAGCCACCCTTTCCCACTTGGAACCGCGGCAGGCACAAAAATGGCCATACAGCTGGAGATGGGTCCCCCACCCAAAGAGCCAGCAGGGAAAACTAGGCCTTGTTCTAAAGCTCTTTGGGAACCGCTTGCGTAGCCCCACAGACCTGGGGGCTGCAGGCTTTCCTGCTGCCTTCAGCCTCGACACCACCCTTTCCCACTTGGCACCGCGGCAGGCACAAAAATGGCCTATGGCTGGAGATGGGTCCCATGCCCAAAGAGCCAGCAGGGAAAACTATGCCTTGTTCTAAAGCTCTTTGGGAACCGCTTGCGTAGCCCCACAGACCTGGGGGCTGCAGGCTTTCCTGCTGCCTTCAGCCTCGACACCACCCTTTCCCACTTGGCGCCACGCCAGGCTCAAAAATGGCCATACGGCTGGAGATGGGTCCCATGCCCAAAGAGCCAGCAGGGAAAACTATGCCTTGTTCTAAAGCTCTTTGGGAACCGCTTGCGTAGCCCCACAGACCTGGGGGCTGCGGGCTTTCCTGCTGCCTTCAGCCTCAAAGCCACCCTTTCCCACTTGGCGCCGCGCCAGGTACAAAAATGGCCTGTGGCTGGAGATGGGTCCCATGCCCAAAGAGCCATGAGGGAAAACTAGGCCTTGTTCTAAAGCTCTTTGGGAACCGCTTCCATAGCCCCACAGACCTGGGGGCTGCAGGCTTTCCTCCTGCCTTCAGCCTCAAAGCCACCCTTTCCCACTTGGCGCCGCATCAGGCACAAAAATGGCCTATGGCTGGAGATGGGTCCCATGCCCAAAGAGCCAGCAGTGAAAACTATGCCTTGTTCTAAAGCTCTTTGGGAACCGCTTGCGTAGCCCCACAGACCTGGGGGCTGCGGGCTTTCCTGCTGCCTTCAGCCTCAAAACCACCCTTTCCCACTACGCACCGCGCCAGGCATAAAAATAGCCATACGGCTGGAGATGGGTCCCCCGCCCAAAGAGCCAGCAGGGAAAACTATGCCTTGTTCTAAAGCTCTTTGGGAACCGCTTGCGTAGCCCCACAGACCTGGGGGCTGCAGGCTTTCCTGCTGCCTTCAGCCTCAAAGCCACCCTTTCCCACTTGGCGTCACGCCAGGTACAAAAATGGCCTATGGCTGGAGATGGGTCCTATGCCCAAAGAGCCATCAGGGAAAACTATGCCTTGTTCTAAAGCTCTTTGGGAACCGCTTGCGTAGCCCCACAGACCTTGGGGCTGCAGGCTTTGCTCCTTCCTTCAGCCTCAAATCAACCCTTTCCCACTTGGCGCCGCGCCAGGCTCAAAAATGGCCATACGGCTGGAGATGGGTCCCCCGCCCAAAGAGCCAGCAGGGAAAACTATGCCTTGTTCTAAAGCTCTTTGGAAACCGCTTGCGTAGCTGCACAGACCTGGGGGCTGCGGGCTTTCCTGCTGCCTTCAGCCTCGACACCACCCTATCCCACTTGGCGTCGCGCCAGGCACAAAAATGGCCTATGGCTGGAGATGGGTCCCATGCCCAAAGAGCCAGCAGGGAAAACTATGACTTGTTCTAAAGCTCTTTGGGAACCGCTTGCGTAGCCCCACAGACCTTGGGGCTGCAGGCTTTGCTCCTGCCTTCAGCCTCAAAGCCACCCTTTCCCACTTGGTGCCGCGCCAGGCACAAAAATGGCCATACGGCTGGAGATGGGTCCCCCGCCCAAAGAGCCAGCAGGGAAAACTATGCCTTGTTCTAAAGCTCTTTGGGAACCGCTTGCGTAGCCCCACAGACCTGGGGGCTGCAGGCTTTCCTGCTGTCTTCAGCCTCAAAGCCACCCTTTCCCACTTGGCGCCACATCAGGCACAAAAATGGCCTATGGCTGGAGATGGGTCCCATGCTCAAAGAGCCAGCAGGGAAAACTATGCCTTGTTCTAAAGCTCTTTGGGAACCGCTTGCGTAGCCCCACAGACCTGGGGGCTGCGGGCTTCCCTGCTGCATTCAGCCTCCACACCACCCTTTCCCACTTGGCGCCGCGCCAGGCACAAAAATGGCCTATGGCTGGAGATGGGTCCCCCGCCCAAAGAGACAGCAGGGAAAATTATGCCTTGTTCTAAAGCTCTTTGGGAACTGCTTGCGTAGTCCCACAGACCTGGGGGCTGCGGGCTTTCCTGCTGCCTTCAGCCTCAAAACCACCCTTTCCCACTACGCACCGCGCTAGGCATAGAAATAGCCATACGACTGGAGATGGGTCCCCTGCCCAAAGAGCCAGCAGGGAAAACTATGCCTTGTTCTAAAGCTCTTTGGGAACCGCTTGCATAGCCCCACAGACCTGGGGGCTGCGGGCTTTCCTGCTGCATTCAGCCTCAAAGCCACCCTTTCCCACTTGGCGCCGCGCCAGGCACAAAAATGGCCTATGGCTGGAGATGGGTCCCATGCTCAAAGAGCCAGCAGGGAAAACTATGCCTTTTTCTAAAGCTCTTTGGGAACCGCTTGCGTAGCCCCACAGACCTGGGGGTGTGGGCTTTGCTGCTGCCTTCAGCCTCAAAGCCACCGTTTCCCGCTTGGCGCCGGGCCAGGCACAAAAATGGCCATACGGCTGGAGATGGGTCCCCCGCCCAAAGAGCCAGCAGGGAAAACTATGCCTTGTTCTAAAGCTCTTTGGGAACCGCTTGCGTAGCCCCACAGACCTGGGGGCTGCGGGCTTTCCTGCTGCCTTCAGCCTCAAAACCACCCTTTCCCACTTGGCGCCGCGCCAGGCACAAAAATGGCCATACGGCTGGAGATGGGTCCCCCGCCCAAAGAGCCAGCAGGGAAAACTATGCCTTGTTCTAAAGCTCTTTGGGAACCGCTTGTGTAGCCCCACAGACCTGGGGGCTGCGGGCTTTCCTGCTGCCTTCAGCCTCGACACCACCCTTTCCCACTTGGCGCCGCGCCAGGCACAAAAATGGCCATACGGCTGGAGATGGGTCCCCCGCCCAGAGAGCCAGCAAGGAAAATTATGCCTTGTTCTAAAGCTCTTTGGGAACCGCTTGCGTAGCCCCACAGACCTGGGGGCTGCGGGCTTTCCTGCTGCCTTCAGCCTCAAAGCCACCCTTTCCCACTTGGCGTCGCGCCAGGCACAAAAATGGCCTATGGCTGGAGATGGGTCCCATGCCCAAAGACCCAGCAGGGAAAACTATGCCTTGTTCTAAAGCTCTTTGGGAACCGCTTGCGTAGCCCCACAGACCTGGGGGCTGCGGGCTTTGCTGCTGCCTTCAGCCTCAAAGCCACCCTTTCCCACTTGGCGTCGCGCTAGGCACAAAAATGGCCATACGGCTGGAGATGGGTCCCCCGCCCAGAGAGCCAGCAAGGAAAATTATGCCTTGTTCTAAATCTCTTTGGGAACCGCTTGCGTAGCCGCACAGACCTGGGGGCTGCGGGCTTTCCTGCTGCCTTCAGCCTCAAAGCCACCCTTTCCCACTTGGCGCCGCATCAGGCACAAAAATGGCCTATGGCTGGAGATGGGTCCCATGCCCAAAGAGCCAGCAAGGAAAACTGTGCCTTGTTCTAAAGCTCTTTGGGAACCGCTTGCGTAGCCCCACAGACCTGGGGGCTGCAGGCTTTCCTGCTGCCTTCAGCCTCAAAGCCACCCTTTCCCACTTGGCAGTCCATCAGGCAAAAAAATGGCCTATGGCTGGAGATCGGTCCCATGCCCAAAGACACAGCAAGGAAAACTATGCCTTGTTCTAAAGCTCTTTGGGAACCGCTTGCGTGGCCCCACAGACGTGGGGCCTGCAGGCTTTGCTGCTGCCTTCAGCCTCAAAGCCACCCTTTCCCACTTGGCGCCGCGCCAGGCACAAAAATGGCCTATGGCTGGAGATGGGTCCCATGCCCAAAGAGCCAGCAGGGAAAACTATGCCTTGTTCTAAAGCTCTTTGGGAACCGCTTGCTTGGCCCCACAGACCTGGGGGCTGCAGGCTTTGCTGCTGCTTTCAGCCTCAAAGCCACCCTTTCCCACTTGGCGCCGCGCCAGGCACAAAAATGGCCATACGGCTGGAGATGGGTCCCCCGCCCAAAGAGCCAGCAGGGAAAACTATGCCTTGTTCTAAAGCTCTTTGGGAACCGCTTGCGTAGCCGCACAGACCTGGGGGCTGCGGGCTTTCCTGCTGCCTTCAGCGTCAAAACCACCCTTTACCACTACGCACCGCGCCAGGCACAAAAATGGCCATACGGCTGGAAATGGGTCCCCCGTCCAAAGAGCCAGCAGGGAAAACTATGCCTTCTTCTAAAGCTCTTTGGGAACCGCTTGCGTAGCCCCACAGACCTGGGGGCTGCAGGCTTTCCTGCTGCCTTCAGCCTCAAAGCCACCCTTTCCCACTTGGCGCCCTATCAGGCACAAAAATGGCCTATGGCTGGAGATGGGTCCCATGCCCAAAGAGCCATCAGGGAAAACTATGCCTTGTTCTAAAGCTCTTTGGGAACCGCTTGCTTGGCCCCACAGACCTGGGGGCTGCAGGCTTTCCTGCTGCCTTCAGCCTCAAAACCACCCTTTCCCACTACGCACCGCGCCAGGCACAAAAATGGCCATACGGCTGGAGATGGGTCCCCCGCCCAAAGAGCCAGCAGGGAAAACTATGCCTTGTTCTAAAGCTCTTTGGGAACCGCTTGCGTAGCCGCACAGACCTGGGGGCTGCGGGCTTTCCTGCTGCCTTCAGCCTTGACACCACCCTTTCCCACTTGGCGCCGCGCCAGGCACAAAAATGGCCATACGGCTGGAGATGGGTCCCCCGCCCAGAGAGCCAGCAAGGAAAATTATGCCTTGTTCTAAAGCTCTTTGGGGAACCGCTTGCGTAGCCCCACAGTCCTGGCGCTGCGGGCTTTCCTGCTGCCTTCAGCCTCAAAGCCACCCTTTCCCACTTGGTGTCGCGCCAGGCACAAAAATGGCCTATGGCTGGAGATGGGTCCCATGCCCAAAGACCCAGCAGGGAAAACTATGCCTTGTTCTAAAGCTCTTTGGGAACCGCTTGCGTAGCCCCACAGACCTGGGGGCTGCAGGCTTTGCTGCTGCCTTCAGCCTCAAAGCCACCCTTTCCCACTTGGCGTCGCGCTAGGCACAAAAATGGCCATACGGCTGGAGATGGGTCCCCCGCCCAGAGAGCCAGCAAGGAAAATTTTGCCTTGTTCTAAAGCTCTTTGGGAACCGCTTGCGTAGCCGCACAGACCTGGGGGCTGCAGGCTTTCCTGCTGCCTTCAGCCTCAAAGCCACCCTTTCCCACTTGGCACTCCATCAGGTAAAAAAATGGCCTATGGCTGGAGATGGGTCCCATGCCCAAAGAGCCAGCAAGGAAAACTATGCCTTGTTCTAAAGCTCTTTGGGAACCGCTTGCGTGGCCCCACAGACGTGGGGCCTGCAGGCTTTGCTGCTGCCTTCAGCCTCAAAGCCACCCTTTCCCACTTGGCGCCGCGCCAGGCACAAAAATGGCCATACGGCTGGAGATGGGTCCCCCGCCCAAAGAGCCAGCAGGGAAAACTATGCCTTGTTCTAAAGCTCTTTGGGAACCGCTTGCGTAGCCGCACAGACCTGGGGGCTGCGGGCTTTCCTGCTGCCTTCAGCGTCAAAACCACCCTTTACCACTACGCACCGCGCCAGGCACAAAAATGGCCATACGGCTGGAAATGGGTCCCCCGTCCAAAGAGCCAGCAGGGAAAACTATGCCTTCTTCTAAAGCTCTTTGGGAACCGCTTGCGTAGCCCCACAGACCTGGGGGCTGCAGGCTTTCCTGCTGCCTTCAGCCTCAAAGCCACCCTTTCCCACTTGGCGCCCTATCAGGCACAAAAATGGCCTATGGCTGGAGATGGGTCCCATGCCCAAAGAGCCATCAGGGAAAACTATGCCTTGTTCTAAAGCTCTTTGGGAACCGCTTGCTTGGCCCCACAGACCTGGGGGCTGCAGGCTTTCCTGCTGCCTTCAGCCTCAAAACCACCCTTTCCCACTACGCACCGCGCCAGGCACAAAAATGGCCATACGGCTGGAGATGGGTCCCCCGCCCAAAGAGCCAGCAGGGAAAACTATGCCTTGTTCTAAAGCCCTTTGGGAACCGCTTGCGTAGCCCCACAGACCTGGGGGCTGCGGGCTTTCCTGCTGCCTTCAGCCTCGACACCACCCTTTCCCACTTGGCGCCGCGCCAGGCACAAAAATGGCCATACGGCTGGAGATGGGTCCCCCGCCCAGAGAGCCAGCAAGGAAAATTATGCCTTGTTCTAAAGCTCTTTGGGAACCGCTTGCGTAGCCCCACAGACCTGGCGCTGCGGGCTTTCCTGCTGCCTTCAGCCTCAAAGCCACCCTTTCCCACTTGGTGTCGCGCCAGGCACAAAAATGGCCTATGGCTGGAGATGGGTCCCATGCCCAAAGAGCCAGCAGGGAAAACTATGCCTTGTTCTAAAGCTCTTTGGGAACCGCTTGCGTAGCCCCACAGACCTGGGGGCTGCAGGCTTTGCTGCTGCCTTCAGCCTCAAAGCCACCCTTTCCCACTTGGCGTCGCGCTAGGCACAAAAATGGCCATACGGCTGGAGATGGGTCCCCCGCCCAGAGAGCCAGCAGGGAAAATTTTGCCTTGTTCTAAAGCTCTTTGGGAACCGCTTGCGTAGCCGCACAGACCTGGGGGCTGCGGGCTTTCCTGCTGCCTTCAGCCTCAAAGCCACCCTTTCCCACTTGGCGCCGCATCAGGCACAAAAATGGCCTATGGCTGGAGATGGGGCCCATGCCCAAAGAGCCAGCAAGGAAAACTATGCCTTGTTCTAAAGCTCTTTGGGAACCGCTTGCGTAGCCCCACAGACCTGGGGGCTGCAGGCTTTCCTGCTGCCTTCAGCCTCAAAACCACCCTTTCCCACTTGGCACTCCATCAGGCAAAAAAATGGCCTATGGCTGGAGATCGGTCCCATGCCCAAAGACCCAGCAAGGAAAACTATGCCTTGTTCTAAAGCTCTTTGGGAACCGCTTGCGTGGCCCCACAGACGTGGGGCCTGCAGGCTTTGCTGCTGCCTTCAGCCTCAAAGCCACCCTTTCCCACTTGGCGCCGCGCTAGGCACAAAAATGGTCTATGGCTGGAGATGGGTCCCCCGCCCAGAGAGCCAGCAGGGAAAACTATGCCTTGTTCTAAAGCTCTTTGGGAACCGCTTGCGTAGCCCTACAGACATGGGGGCTGCGGGCTTTCCTGCTGCCTTCAGCCTCGACACCACCCTTTCCCACTTGGCGCCGTGCCAGGCACAAAAATGGCCATACGGCTGGAGATGGGTCCCCCGCCCAAAGAGCCAGCAGGGAAAACTATGCCTTGTTCTAAAGCTCTTTGGGAACCGCTTGCGTAGCCCCACAGACCTGGGGGCTGCGGGCTTTCCTGCTGCCTTCAGCCTCAAAGCCACCCTTTCCCACTACGCACCGCGCCAGGCATAAAAATAGCCATACGACTGGAGATGGGTCCCCCGCCCAAAGAGCCAGCAGGGAAAACTATGCCTTGTTCTAAAGCTCTTTGGGAACCGCTTGCATAGCCCCACAGACCTGGGGGCTGCAGGTTTTGCTGCTGCCTTCAGCCTCGACAGCACCCTTTCCCAATTGGCGCCGCGCCAGGCACAAAAACGGCCTATGGCTGGAGATGGGTCCCCCGCCCAGAGAGCCAGCAGGGAAAATTATGCCTTGTTCTAAAGCTCTTTGGGAACTGCTTGCGTAGCCCCAGAGACTTGGGGGCTGCAGGCTTTCCTGCTGCCTTCAGCCTCAAAGCCACCCTTTCCCACTTGGCGCCGCGCCAGGCACAAAAATGGCCTATGGCTGGAGATGGGTCCCATGCCCAAAGACCCAGCAGGGAAAACTATGCCTTGTTCTAAAGCTCTTTGGGAACCGCTTGCTTGGCCCCACAGACCTGGGGGCTGCAGGCTTTGCTGCTGCCTTCAGCCTCAAAACCACCCTTTCCCACTTGGCGCCGCGCCAGGCACAAAAATGGCCATACGGCTGGAGATGGGTCCCCCGCCCAAAGAGCCAGCAGGGAAAACTATGCCTTGTTCTAAAGCTCTTTGGGAACCGCTTGCGTAGCCGCACAGACCTGGGGGCTGCGGGCTTTCCTGCTGCCTTCAGCCTCGACACCACCCTTTCCCACTTGGCGCCGCGCCAGGCACAAAAATGGCCATACGGCTGGAGATGGGTCCCCCGCCCAGAGAGCCAGCAAGGAAAATTATGCCTTGTTCTAAAGCTCTTTGGGAACCGCTTGCGTAGCCCCACAGACCTGGGGGCTGCGGGCTTTCCTGCTGCCTTCAGCCTCAAAGCCACCCTTTCCCACTTGGCGTCGCGCCAGGCACAAAAATGGCCTATGGCTGGAGATGGGTCCCATGCCCAAAGACCCAGCAGGGAAAACTATGCCTTGTTCTAAAGCTCTTTGGGAACCGCTTGCGTAGCTCCACAGACCTGGGGGCTGCGGGCTTTGCTGCTGCCTTCAGCCTCAAAGCCACCCTTTCCCACTTGGCGTCGCGCTAGGCACAAAAATGGCCATACGGCTGGAGATGGGTCCCCCGCCCAGAGAGCCAGCAAGGAAAATTATGCCTTGTTCTAAATCTCTTTGGGAACCGCTTGCGTAGCCGCACAGACCTGGGGGCTGCGGGCTTTCCTGCTGCCTTCAGCCTCAAAGCCACCCTTTCCCACTTGGCGCCGCATCAGGCACAAAAATGGCCTATGGCTGGAGATGGGTCCCATGCCCAAAGAGCCAGCAAGGAAAACTATGCCTTGTTCTAAAGCTCTTTGGGAACCGCTTGCGTAGCCCCACAGACCTGGGGGCTGCAGGCTTTCCTGCTGCCTTCAGCCTCAAAGCCACCCTTTCCCACTTGGCACTCCATCAGGCAAAAAAATGGCCTATGGCTGGAGATCGGTCCCATGCCCAAAGACCCAGCAAGGAAAACTATGCCTTGTTCTAAAGCTCTTTGGGAACCGCTTGCGTGGCCCCACAGACGTGGGGCCTGCAGGCTTTGCTGCTGCCTTCAGCCTCAAAGCCACCCTTTCCCACTTGGCGCCGCGCCAGGCACAAAAATGGCCTATGGCTGGAGATGGGTCCCATGCCCAAAGAGCCAGCAGGGAAAACTATGCCTTGTTCTAAAGCTCTTTGGGAACCGCTTGCTTGGCCCCACAGACCTGGGGGCTGCAGGCTTTGCTGCTGCCTTCAGCCTCAAAACCACCCTTTCCCACTTGGCGCCGCGCCAGGCACAAAAATGGCCATACGGCTGGAGATGGGTCCCCCGCCCAAAGAGCCAGCAGGGAAAACTATGCCTTGTTCTAAAGCTCTTTGGGAACCGCTTGCGTAGCCGCACAGACCTGGGGGCTGCGGGCTTTCCTGCTGCCTTCAGCGTCAAAACCACCCTTTACCACTACGCACCGCGCCAGGCACAAAAATGGCCATACGGCTGGAAATGGGTCCCCCGTCCAAAGAGCCAGCAGGGAAAACTATGCCTTCTTCTAAAGCTCTTTGGGAACCGCTTGCGTAGCCCCACAGACCTGGGGGCTGCAGGCTTTCCTCCTGCCTTCAGCCTCAAAGCCACCCTTTCCCACTTGGCGCCCTATCAGGCACAAAAATGGCCTATGGCTGGAGATGGGTCCCATGCCCAAAGAGCCATCAGGGAAAACTATGCCTTGTTCTAAAGCTTTTTGGGAACCGCTTGCTTGGCCCCACAGACCTGGGGGCTGCAGGCTTTCCTGCTGCCTTCAGCCTCAAAACCACCCTTTCCCACTACGCACCGCGCCAGGCACAAAAATGGCCATACGGCTGGAGATGGGTCCCCCGCCCAAAGAGCCAGCAGGGAAAACTATGCCTTGTTCTAAAGCTCTTTGGGAACCGCTTGCGTAGCCGCACAGACCTGGGGGCTGCGGGCTTTCCTGCTGCCTTCAGCGTCAAAACCACCCTTTACCACTACGCACCGCGCCAGGCACAAAAATGGCCATACGGCTGGAAATGGGTCCCCCGTCCAAAGAGCCAGCAGGGAAAACTATGCCTTCTTCTAAAGCTCTTTGGGAACCGCTTGCTTGGCCCCACAGACCTGGGGGCTGCAGGCTTTGCTGCTGCCTTCAGCCTCAAAACCACCCTTTCCCACTTGGCGCCGCGCCAGGCACAAAAATGGCCATACGGCTGGAGATGGGTCCCCCGCCCAAAGAGCCAGCAGGGAAAACTATGCCTTGTTCTAAAGCTCTTTGGGAACCGCTTGTGTAGCCCCACAGACCTGGGGGCTGCGGGCTTTCCTGCTGCCTTCAGCCTCGACACCACCCTTTCCCACTTGGCGCCGCGCCAGGCACAAAAATGGCCATACGGCTGGAGATGGGTCCCCCGCCCAGAGAGCCAGCAAGGAAAATTATGCCTTGTTCTAAAGCTCTTTGGGAACCGCTTGCGTAGCCCCACAGACCTGGGGGCTGCGGGCTTTCCTGCTGCCTTCAGCCTCGACACCACCCTTTCCCACTTGGCGCCGCGCCAGGCACAAAAATGGCCATACGGCTGGAGATGGGTCCCCCGCCCAGAGAGCCAGCAAGGAAAATTATGCCTTGTTCTAAAGCTCTTTGGGAACCGCTTGCGTAGCCGCACAGACCTGGGGGCTGCGGGCTTTCCTGCTGCCTTCAGCGTCAAAACCACCCTTTACCACTACGCACCGCGCCAGGCACAAAAATGGCCATACGGCTGGAAATGGGTCCCCCGTCCAAAGAGCCAGCAGGGAAAACTATGCCTTCTTCTAAAGCTCTTTGGGAACCGCTTGCTTGGCCCCACAGACCTGGGGGCTGCAGGCTTTGCTGCTGCCTTCAGCCTCAAAACCACCCTTTCCCACTTGGCGCCGCGCCAGGCACAAAAATGGCCATACGGCTGGAGATGGGTCCCCCGCCCAAAGAGCCAGCAGGGAAAACTATGCCTTGTTCTAAAGCTCTTTGGGAACCGCTTGCTTGGCCCCACAGACCTGGGGGCTGCAGGCTTTCCTGCTGCCTTCAGCCTCAAAACCACCCTTTCCCACTACGCACCGCGCCAGGCACAAAAATGGCCATACGGCTGGAGATGGGTCCCCCGCCCAAAGAGCCAGCAGGGAAAACTATGCCTTGTTCTAAAGCTCTTTGGGAACCGCTTGCGTAGCCCCACAGACCTGGGGGCTGCGGGCTTTCCTGCTGCCTTCAGCCTCGACACCACCCTTTCCCACTTGGCGCCGCGCCAGGCACAAAAATGGCCATACGGCTGGAGATGGGTCCCATGCCCAAAGACCCAGCAGGGAAAACTATGCCTTGTTCTAAAGCTCTTTGGGAACCGCTTGCGTAGCCCCACAGACCTGGGGGCTGCGGGCTTTCCTGCTGCCTTCAGCCTCAAAGCCACCCTTTCCCACTTGGCGTCGCGCTAGGCACAAAAATGGCCATACGGCTGGAGATGGGTCCCCCGCCCAGAGAGCCAGCAAGGAAAATTATGCCTTGTTCTAAAGCTCTTTGGGAACCGCTTGCGTAGCCGCACAGACCTGGGGGCTGCGGGCTTTCCTGCTGCCTTCAGCCTCAAAGCCACCCTTTCCCACTTGGCGCCGCATCAGGCACAAAAATGGCCTATGGCTGGAGATGGGTCCCATGCCCAAAGAGCCAGCAAGGAAAACTATGCCTTGTTCTAAAGCTCTTTGGGAACCGCTTGCGTAGCCCCACAGACCTGGGGGCTGCAGGCTTTCCTGCTGCCTTCAGCCTCAAAGCCACCCTTTCACACTTGGCACTCCATCAGGCAAAAAAATGGCCTATGGCTGGAGATCGGTCCCATGCCCAAAGACCCAGCAAGGAAAACTATGCCTTGTTCTAAAGCTCTTTGGGAACCGCTTGCGTGGCCCCACAGACGTGGGGCCTGCAGGCTTTGCTGCTGCCTTCAGCCTCAAAGCCACCCTTTCCCACTTGGCGCCGCGCCAGGCACAAAAATGGCCTATGGCTGGAGATGGGTCCCATGCCCAAAGAGCCAGCAGGGAAAACTATGCCTTGTTCTAAAGCTCTTTGGGAACCGCTTGCTTGGCCCCACAGACCTGGGGGCTGCAGGCTTTGCTGCTGCCTTCAGCCTCAAAACCACCCTTTCCCACTTGGCGCCGCGCCAGGCACAAAAATGGCCATACGGCTGGAGATGGGTCCCCCGCCCAAAGAGCCAGCAGGGAAAACTATGCCTTGTTCTAAAGCTCTTTGGGAACCGCTTGCGTAGCCGCACAGACCTGGGGGCTGCGGGCTTTGCTGCTGCCTTCAGCGTCAAAACCACCCTTTACCACTACGCACCGCGCCAGGCACAAAAATGGCCATACGGCTGGAAATGGGTCCCCCGTCCAAAGAGCCAGCAGGGAAAACTATGCCTTCTTCTAAAGCTCTTTGGGAACCGCTTGCGTAGCCCCACAGACCTGGGGGCTGCAGGCTTTCCTGCTGCCTTCAGCCTCAAAGCCACCCTTTCCCACTTGGCGCCCTATCAGGCACAAAAATGGCCTATGGCTGGAGATGGGTCCCATGCCCAAAGAGCCAGCAGGGAAAACTATGCCTTGTTCTAAAGCTCTTTGGGAACCGCTTGCTTGGCCCCACAGACCTGGGGGCTGCAGGTTTTCCTGCTGCCTTCAGCCTCAAAACCACCCTTTCCCACTACGCACCGCGCCAGGCACAAAAATGGCCATACGGCTGGAGATGGGTCCCCCGCCCAAAGAGCCAGCAGGGAAAACTATGCCTTGTTCTAAAGCTCTTTGGGAACCGCTTGCGTAGCCCCACAGACCTGGGGGCTGCGGGCTTTCCTGCTGCCTTCAGCCTCGACACCACCCTTTCCCACTTGGCGCCGCGCCAGACACAAAAATGGCCATACGGCTGGAGATGGGTCCCCCGCCCAGAGAGCCAGCAAGGAAAATTATGCCTTGTTCTAAAGCTCTTTGGGAACCGCTTGCGTAGCCCCACAGACCTGGGGGCTGCGGGCTTTCCTGCTGCCTTCAGCCTCGACACCACCCTTTCCCACTTGGCGCCGCGCCAGGCACAAAAATGGCCATACGGCTGGAGATGGGTCCCCCGCCCAGAGAGCCAGCCAGGAAAATTATGCCTTGTTCTAAAGCTCTTTGGGAACCGCTTGCGTAGCCCCACAGACCTGGCGCTGCGGGCTTTCCTGCTGCCTTCAGCCTCAAAGCCACCCTTTCCCACTTGGTGTCGCGCCAGGCACAAAAATGGCCTATGGCTGGAGATGGGTCCCATGCCCAAAGACCCAGCAGGGAAAACTATGCCTTGTTCTAAAGCTCTTTGGGAACCGCTTGCGTAGCCCCACAGACCTGGGGGCTGCAGGCTTTGCTGCTGCCTTCAGCCTCAAATCCACCCTTTCCCACTTGGCGTCGCGCTAGGCACAAAAATGGCCATACGGCTGGAGATGGGTCCCCCGCCCAGAGAGCCAGCAAGGAAAATTTTGCCTTGTTCTAAAGCTCTTTGGGAACCGCTTGCGTAGCCGCACAGACCTGGGGGCTGCGGGCTTTCCTGCTGCCTTCAGCCTCAAAGCCACCCTTTCCCACTTGGCGCCGCATCAGGCACAAAAATGGCCTATGGCTGGAGATGGGGCCCATGCCCAAAGAGCCAGCAAGGAAAACTATGCCTTGTTCTAAAGCTCTTTGGGAACCGCTTGCGTAGCCCCACAGACCTGGGGGCTGCAGGCTTTCCTGCTGCCTTCAGCCTCAAAGCCACCCTTTCCCACTTGGCACTCCATCAGGTAAAAAAATGGCCTATGGCTGGAGATCGGTCCCATGCCCAAAGAGCCAGCAAGGAAAACTATGCCTTGTTCTAAAGCTCTTTGGGAACCGCTTGCGTGGCCCCACAGACGTGGGGCCTGCAGGCTTTGCTGCTGCCTTCAGCCTCAAAGCCACCCTTTCCCACTTGGCGCCGCGCTAGGCACAAAAATGGTCTATGGCTGGAGATGGGTCCCCCGCCCAGAGAGCCAGCAGGGAAAACTATGCCTTGTTCTAAAGCTCTTTGGGAACCGCTTGCGTAGCCCTACAGACATGGGGGCTGCGGGCTTTCCTGCTGCCTTCAGCCTCGACACCACCCTTTCCCACTTGGCGCCGTGCCAGGCACAAAAATGGCCATACGGCTGGAGATGGGTCCCCCGCCCAAAGAGCCAGCAGGGAAAACTATGCCTTGTTCTAAAGCTCTTTGGGAACCGCTTGCGTAGCCCCAAAGACCTGGGGGCTGCGGACTTTCCTGCTGCCTTCAGCCTCAAAACCACCCTTTCCCACTACGCACCGCGCCAGGCATAAAAATAGCCATACGACTGGAGATGGGTCCCCCGCCCAAAGAGCCAGCAGGGAAAACTATGCCTTGTTCTAAAGCTCTTTGGGAACCGCTTGCATAGCCCCACAGACCTGGGGGCTGCAGGCTTTGCTGCTGCCTTCAGCCTCGACAGCACCCTTTCCCACTTGGCGCCGCGCCAGGCACAAAAACGGCCTATGGCTGGAGATGGGTCCCCCGCCCAGAGAGCCAGCAGGGAAAATTATGCCTTGTTCTAAAGCTCTTTGGGAACTGCTTGCGTAGCCCCAGAGACTTGGGGGCTGCAGGCTTTCCTGCTGCCTTCAGCCTCAAAGCCACCCTTTCCCACTTGGCGCCGCGCCAGGCACAAAAATGGCCTATGGCTGGAGATGGGTCCCATGCCCAAAGAGCCAGCAGGGAAAACTATGCCTTGTTCTAAAGCTCTTTGGGAACCGCTTGCTTGGCCCCACAGACCTGGGGGCTGCAGGCTTTGCTGCTGCCTTCAGCCTCAAAACCACCCTTTCCCACTTGGCGCCGCCCAGGCACAAAAATGGCCATACGGCTGGAGATGGGTCCCCCGCCCAAAGAGCCAGCAGGGAAAACTATGCCTTGTTCTAAAGCTCTTTGGGAACCTCTTGCGTAGCCGCACAGACCTGGGGGCTGCGGGCTTTCCTGCTGCCTTCAGCGTCAAAACCACCCTTTACCACTACGCACCGCGCCAGGCACAAAAATGGCCATACGGCTGGAAATGGGTCCCCCGTCCAAAGAGCCAGCAGGGAAAACTATGCCTTCTTCTAAAGCTCTTTGGGAACCGCCTGCGTAGCCCCACAGACCTGGGGGCTGCAGGCTTTCCTGCTGCCTTCAGCCTCAAAACCACCCTTTCCCACTTGGCGCCGCGCCAGGCACAAAAATGGCCATACGGCTGGAGATGGGTCCCCCGCCCAAAGAGCCAGCAGGGAAAACTATGCCTTGTTCTAAAGCTCTTTGGGAACCGCTTGTGTAGCCCCACAGACCTGGGGGCTGCGGGATTTCCTGCTGCCTTCAGCCTCAAAGCCACCCTTTCCCACTTGGCGCCGCATCAGGCACAAAAATGGCCTATGGCTGGAGATGGGGCCCATGCCCAAAGAGCCAGCAAGGAAAACTATGCCTTGTTCTAAAGCTCTTTGGGAACCGCTTGCGTAGCCCCACAGACCTGGGGGCTGCAGGCTTTCCTGCTGCCTTCAGCCTCAAAGCCACCCTTTCCCACTTGGCACTCCATCAGGTAAAAAAATGGCCTATGGCTGGAGATGGGTCCCATGCCCAAAGAGCCAGCAAGGAAAACTATGCCTTGTTCTAAAGCTCTTTGGGAACCGCTTGCGTGGCCCCACAGACGTGGGGCCTGCAGGCTTTGCTGCTGCCTTCAGCCTCAAAGCCACCCTTTCCCACTTGGCGCCGCGCTAGGCACAAAAATGGTCTATGGCTGGAGATGGGTCCCCCGCCCAGAGAGACAGCAGGGAAAACTATGCCTTGTTCTAAAGCTCTTTGGGAAATGCTTGCGTAGCCCTACAGATATGGGGGCTGCGGGCTTTCCTGCTGCCTTCAGCCTCGACACCACCCTTTCCCACTTGGCGCCGTGCCAGGCACAAAAATGGCCATACGGCTGGAGATGGGTCCCCCGCCCAAAGAGCCAGCAGGGAAAACTATGCCTTGTTCTAAAGCTCTTTGGGAACCGCTTGCGTAGCCCCAAAGACCTGGGGGCTGCGGGCTTTCCTGCTGCCTTCAGCCTCAAAACCACCCTTTCCCACTACGCACCGCGCCAGGCATAAAAATAGCCATACGACTGGAGATGGGTCCCCCGCCCAAAGAGCCAGCAGGGAAAACTATGCCTTGTTCTAAAGCTCTTTGGGAACCGCTTGCATAGCCCCACAGACCTGGGGGCTGCAGGCTTTGCTGCTGCCTTCAGCCTCGACAGCACCCTTTCCCACTTGGCGCCGCGCCAGGCACAAAAACGGCCTATGGCTGGAGATGGGTCCCCCGCCCAGAGAGCCAGCAGGGAAAATTATGCCTTGTTCTAAAGCTCTTTGGGAACTGCTTGCGTAGCCCCAGAGACTTGGGGGCTGCAGGCTTTCCTGCTGCCTTCAGCCTCAAAGCCACCCTTTCCCACTTGGCGCCGCGCCAGGCACAAAAATGGCCTATGGCTGGAGATGGGTCCCATGCCCAAAGAGCCAGCAGGGAAAACTATGCCTTGTTCTAAAGCTCTTTGGGAACCGCTTGCTTGGCCCCACAGACCTGGGGGCTGCAGGCTTTGCTGCTGCCTTCAGCCTCAAAACCACCCTTTCCCACTTGGCACCGCGCCAGGCACAAAAATGGCCATACGGCTGGAGATGGGTCCCCCGCCCAAAGAGCCAGCAGGGAAAACTATGCCTTGTTCTAAAGCTCTTTGGGAACCGCTTGCGTAGCCGCACAGACCTGGGGGCTGCGGGCTTTCCTGCTGCCTTCAGCGTCAAAGCCACCCTTTCCCACTACGCACCGCGCCAGGCACAAAAATGGCCATACGGCTGGAAATAGGTCCCCCGTCCAAAGAGCCAGCAGGGAAAACTATGCCTTCTTCTAAAGCTCTTTGGGAACCGCTTGCGTAGCCCCACAGACCTGGGGGCTGCAGGCTTTCCTGCTGCCTTCAGCCTCAAAACCACCCTTTCCCACTTGGCGCCGCGCCAGGCACAAAAATGGCCATACGGCTGGAGATGGGTCCCCCGCCCAAAGAGCCAGCAGGGAAAACTATGCCTTGTTCTAAAACTCTTTGGGAACCGCTTGTGTAGCCCCACAGACCTGGGGGCTGCGGGCTTTCCTGCTGCCTTCAGCCTCGACACCACCCTTTCCCACTTGGCGCCGCGCCAGGCACAAAAATGGCCTATGGCTGGAGATGGGTCCCATGCCCAAAGACCCAGCAGGGAAAACTATGCCTTGTTCTAAAGCTCTTTGGGAACCGCTTGCGTAGCCCCACAGACCTGGGGGCTGCGGGCTTTGCTGCTGCCTTCAGCCTCAAAGCCACCCTTTCCCACTTGGCGTCGCGCTAGGCACAAAAATGGCCATACGGCTGGAGATGGGTCCCCCGCCCAGAGAGCCAGCAAGGAAAATTATGCCTTGTTCTAAATCTCTTTGGGAACCGCTTGCGTAGCCGCACAGACCTGGGGGCTGCGGGCTTTCCTGCTGCCTTCAGCGTCAAAGCCACCCTTTCCCACTTGGCGCCGCATCAGGCACAAAAATGGCCTATGGCTGGAGATGGGTCCCATGCCCAAAGAGCCAGCAGGGAAAACTATGCCTTGTTCTAAAGCTCTTTGGGAACCGCTTGCGTAGCCGCACAGACCTGGGGGCTGCGGGCTTTCCTGCTGCCTTCAGCGTCAAAACCACCCTTTACCACTACGCACCGCGCCAGGCACAAAAATGGCCATACGGCTGGAAATGGGTCCCCCGTCCAAAGAGCCAGCAGGGAAAACTATGCCTTCTTCTAAAGCTCTTTGGGAACCGCTTGCGTAGCCCCACAGACCTGGGGGCTGCAGGCTTTCCTGCTGCCTTCAGCCTCAAAGCCACCCTTTCCCACTTGGCGCCCTATCAGGCACAAAAATGGCCTATGGCTGGAGATGGGTCCCATGCCCAAAGAGCCAGCAGGGAAAACTATGCCTTGTTCTAAAGCTCTTTGGGAACCGCTTGCTTGGCCCCACAGACCTGGGGGCTGCAGGCTTTCCTGCTGCCTTCAGCCTCAAAACCACCCTTTCCCACTACGCACCGCGCCAGGCACAAAAATGGCCATACGTCTGGAGATGGGTCCCACGCCCAAAGAGCCAGCAGGGAAAACTATGCCTTGTTCTAAAGCTCTTTGGGAACCGCTTGCGTAGCCCCACAGACCTGGGGGCTGCGGGCTTTCCTGCTGCCTTCAGCCTCGACACCACCCTTTCCCACTTGGCGCCGCGCCAGGCACAAAAATGGCCATACGGCTGGAGATGGGTCCCCCGCCCAGAGAGCCAGCAAGGAAAATTATGCCTTGTTCTAAAGCTCTTTGGGAACCGCTTGCGTAGCCCCACAGACCTGGCGCTGCGGGCTTTCCTGCTGCCTTCAGCCTCAAAGCCACCCTTTCCCACTTGGTGTCGCGCCAGGCACAAAAATGGCCTATGGCTGGAGATGGGTCCCATGCCCAAAGACCCAGCAGGGAAAACTATGCCTTGTTCTAAAGCTCTTTGGGAACCGCTTGCGTAGCCCCACAGACCTGGGGGCTGCAGGCTTTGCTGCTGCCTTCAGCCTCAAAGCCACCCTTTCCCACTTGGCGTCGCGCTAGGCACAAAAATGGCCATACGGCTGGAGATGGGTCCCCCGCCCAGAGAGCCAGCAACGAAAATTTTGCCTTGTTCTAAAGCTCTTTGGGAACCGCTTGCGTAGCCGCACAGACCTGGGGGCTGCGGGCTTTCCTGCTGCCTTCAGCCTCAAAGCCACCCTTTCCCACTTGGCGCCGCATCAGGCACAAAAATGGCCTATGGCTGGAGATGGGGCCCATGCCCAAAGAGCCAGCAAGGAAAACTATGCCTTGTTCTAAAGCTCTTTGGGAACCGCTTGCGTAGCCCCACAGACCTGGGGGCTGCAGGCTTTCCTGCTGCCTTCAGCCTCAAAGCCACCCTTTCCCACTTGGCACTCCATCAGGTAAAAAAATGATCTATGGCTGGAGATCGGTCCCATGCCCAAAGACCCAGCAAGGAAAACTATGCCTTGTTCTAAAGCTCTTTGGGAACCGCTTGCGTGGCCCCACAGACGTGGGGCCTGCAGGCTTTGCTGCTGCCTTCAGCCTCAAAGCCACCCTTTCCCACTTGGCGCCGCGCTAGGCACAAAAATGGTCTATGGCTGGAGATGGGTCCCCCGCCCAAAGAGCCAGCAGGGAAAACTATGCCTTGTTCTAAAGCTCTTTGGGAACCGCTTGCGTAGCCCTACAGACATGGGGGCTGCGGGCTTTCCTGCTGCCTTCAGCCTCGACACCACCCTTTCCCACTTGGCGCCGTGCCAGGCACAAAAATGGCCATACGGCTGGAGATGGGTCCCCCGCCCAAAGAGCCAGCAGGGAAAACTATGCCTTGTTCTAAAGCTCTTTGGGAACCGCTTGCGTAGCCCCAAAGACCTGGGGGCTGCGGGCTTTCCTGCTGCCTTCAGCCTCAAAACCACCCTTTCCCACTTGGCGCCGCGCCAGGCTCAAAAATGGCCATACGGCTGGAGATGGGTCCCATGCCCAAAGACCCAGCAGGGAAAACTATGCCTTGTTCTAAAGCTCTTTGGGAACCGCTTGCGTAGCCCCACAGACCTTAGGGCTGCAGGCTTTGCTCCTGCCTTCAGCCTCGACACCACCCTTTCCCACTTGGCGTCGCGCTAGGCACAAAAATGGCCATACGGCTGGAGATGGGTCCCCCGCCCAGAGAGCCAGCAAGGAAAATTATGCCTTGTTCTAAAGCTCTTTGGGAACCGCTTGCGTAGCCGCACAGACCTGGGGGCTGCGGGCTTTCCTGCTGCCTTCAGCCTCAAAGCCACCCTTTCCCACTTGGCGCCGCATCAGGCACAAAAATGGCCTATGGCTGGAGATGGGTCCCATGCCCAAAGAGCCAGCAAGGAAAACTATGCCTTGTTCTAAAGCTCTTTGGGAACCGCTTGCGTAGCCCCACAGACCTGGGGGCTGCAGGCTTTCCTGCTGCCTTCAGCCTCAAAGCCACCCTTTCACACTTGGCACTCCATCAGGCAAAAAAATGGCCTATGGCTGGAGATCGGTCCCATGCCCAAAGACCCAGCAAGGAAAACTATGCCTTGTTCTAAAGCTCTTTGGGAACCGCTTGCGTGGCCCCACAGACGTGGGGCCTGCAGGCTTTGCTGCTGCCTTCAGCCTCAAAGCCACCCTTTCCCACTTGGCGCCGCGCCAGGCACAAAAATGGCCTATGGCTGGAGATGGGTCCCATGCCCAAAGAGCCAGCAGGGAAAACTATGCCTTGTTCTAAAGCTCTTTGGGAACCGCTTGCTTGGCCCCACAGACCTGGGGGCTGCAGGCTTTGCTGCTGCCTTCAGCCTCAAAACCACCCTTTCCCACTTGGCGCCGCGCCAGGCACAAAAATGGCCATACGGCTGGAGATGGGTCCCATGCCCAAAGAGCCAGCAGGGAAAACTATGCCTTGTTCTAAAGCTCTTTGGGAACCGCTTGCTTGGCCCCACAGACCTGGGGGCTGCAGGCTTTCCTGCTGCCTTCAGCCTCAAAACCACCCTTTCCCACTACGCACCGCGCCAGGCACAAAAATGGCCATACGGCTGGAGATGGGTCCCCCGCCCAAAGAGCCAGCAGGGAAAACTATGCCTTGTTCTAAAGCTCTTTGGGAACCGCTTGCGTAGCCCCACAGACCTGGGGGCTGCGGGCTTTCCTGCTGCCTTCAGCCTCGACACCACCCTTTCCCACTTGGCGCCGCGCCAGGCACAAAAATGGCCATACGGCTGGAGATGGGTCCCCCGCCCAGAGAGCCAGCAAGGAAAATTATGCCTTGTTCTAAAGCTCTTTGGGAACCGCTTGCGTAGCCCCACAGACCTGGCGCTGCGGGCTTTCCTGCTGCCTTCAGCCTCAAAGCCACCCTTTCCCACTTGGTGTCGCGCCAGGCACAAAAATGGCCTATGGCTGGAGATGGGTCCCATGCCCAAAGACCCAGCAGGGAAAACTATGCCTTGTTCTAAAGCTCTTTGGGAACCGCTTGCGTAGCCCCACAGACCTGGGGGCTGCAGGCTTTGCTGCTGCCTTCAGCCTCAAAGCCACCCTTTCCCACTTGGCGTCGCGCTAGGCACAAAAATGGCCATACGGCTGGAGATGGGTCCCCCGCCCAGAGAGCCAGCAAGGAAAATTTTGCCTTGTTCTAAAGCTCTTTGGGAACCGCTTGCGTAGCCGCACAGACCTGGGGGCTGCGGGCTTTCCTGCTGCCTTCAGCCTCAAAGCCACCCTTTCCCACTTGGCGCCGCATCAGGCACAAAAATGGCCTATGGCTGGAGATGGGGCCCATGCCCAAAGAGCCAGCAAGGAAAACTATGCCTTGTTCTAAAGCTCTTTGGGAACCGCTTGCGTAGCCCCACAGACCTGGGGGCTGCAGGCTTTCCTGCTGCCTTCAGCCTCAAAGCCACCCTTTCCCACTTGGCACTCCATCAGGTAAAAAAATGATCTATGGCTGGAGATCGGTCCCATGCCCAAAGACCCAGCAAGGAAAACTATGCCTTGTTCTAAAGCTCTTTGGGAACCGCTTGCGTGGCCCCACAGACGTGGGGCCTGCAGGCTTTGCTGCTGCCTTCAGCCTCAAAGCCACCCTTTCCCACTTGGCGCCGCGCTAGGCACAAAAATGGTCTATGGCTGGAGATGGGTCCCCCGCCCAGAGAGCCAGCAGGGAAAACTATGCCTTGTTCTAAAGCTCTTTGGGAACCGCTTGCGTAGCCCTACAGACATGGGGGCTGCGGGCTTTCCTGCTGCCTTCAGCCTCGACACCACCCTTTCCCACTTGGCGCCGTGCCAGGCACAAAAATGGCCATACGGCTGGAGATGGGTCCCCCGCCCAAAGAGCCAGCAGGGAAAACTATGCCTTGTTCTAAAGCTCTTTGGGAACCGCTTGCGTAGCCCCAAAGACCTGGGGGCTGCGGGCTTTCCTGCTGCCTTCAGCCTCAAAACCACCCTTTCCCACTTGGCGCCGCGCCAGGCTCAAAAATGGCCATACGGCTGGAGATGGGTCCCATGCCCAAAGACCCAGCAGGGAAAACTATGCCTTGTTCTAAAGCTCTTTGGGAACCGCTTGCGTAGCCCCACAGACCTGGGGGCTGCGGGCTTTGCTGCTGCCTTCAGCCTCAAAGCCACCCTTTCCCACTTGGCGTCGCGCTAGGCACAAAAATGGCCATACGGCTGGAGATGGGTCCCCCGCCCAGAGAGCCAGCAAGGAAAATTATGCCTTGTTCTAAAGCTCTTTGGGAACCGCTTGCGTAGCCGCACAGACCTGGGGGCTGCGGGCTTTCCTGCTGCCTTCAGCCTCAAAGCCACCCTTTCCCACTTGGCGCCGCATCAGGCACAAAAATGGCCTATGGCTGGAGATGGGTCCCATGCCCAAAGAGCCAGCAAGGAAAACTATGCCTTGTTCTAAAGCTCTTTGGGAACCGCTTGCGTAGCCCCACAGACCTGGGGGCTGCAGGCTTTCCTGCTGCCTTCAGCCTCAAAGCCACCCTTTCACACTTGGCACTCCATCAGGCAAAAAAATGGCCTATGGCTGGAGATCGGTCCCATGCCCAAAGACCCAGCAAGGAAAACTATGCCTTGTTCTAAAGCTCTTTGGGAACCGCTTGCGTGGCCCCACAGACGTGGGGCCTGCAGGCTTTGCTGCTGCCTTCAGCCTCAAAGCCACCCTTTCCCACTTGGCGCCGCGCCAGGCACAAAAATGGCCTATGGCTGGAGATGGGTCCCATGCCCAAAGAGCCAGCAGGGAAAACTATGCCTTGTTCTAAAGCTCTTTGGGAACCGCTTGCTTGGCCCCACAGACCTGGGGGCTGCAGGCTTTGCTGCTGCCTTCAGCCTCAAAACCACCCTTTCCCACTTGGCGCCGCGCCAGGCACAAAAATGGCCATACGGCTGGAGATGGGTCCCCCGCCCAAAGAGCCAGCAGTGAAAACTATGCCTTGTTCTAAAGCTCTTTGGGAACCGCTTGCGTAGCCCCACAGACCTGCGGGCTGCGGGCTTTGCTGCTGCCTTCAGCGTCAAAACCACCCTTTACCACTACGCACCGCGCCAGGCACAAAAATGGCCATACGGCTGGAAATGGGTCCCCTGTCCAAAGAGCCAGCAGGGAAAACTATGCCTTCTTCTAAAGCTCTTTGGGAACCGCTTGCGTAGCCCCACAGACCTGGGGGCTGCGGGCTTTCCTGCTGCCTTCAGCCTCGACACCACCCTTTCCCACTTGGCGCCGCGCCAGGCACAAAAATGGCCATACGGCTGGAGATGGGTCCCCCGCCCAGAGAGCCAGCAAGGAAAATTATGCCTTGTTCTAAAGCTCTTTGGGAACCGCTTGCGTAGCCCCACAGACCTGGCGCTGCGGGCTTTCCTGCTGCCTTCAGCCTCAAAGCCACCCTTTCCCACTTGGTGTCGCGCCAGGCACAAAAATGGCCTATGGCTGGAGATGGGTCCCATGCCCAAAGACCCAGCAGGGAAAACTATGCCTTGTTCTAAAGCTCTTTGGGAACCGCTTGCGTAGCCCCACAGACCTGGGGGCTGTAGGCTTTGCTGCTGCCTTCAGCCTCAAAGCCACCCTTTCCCACTTGGCGTCGCGCTAGGCACAAAAATGGCCATACGGCTGGAGATGGGTCCCCCGCCCAGAGAGCCAGCAAGGAAAATTTTGCCTTGTTCTAAAGCTCTTTGGGAACCGCTTGCGTAGCCGCACAGACCTGGGGGCTGCGGGCTTTCCTGCTGCCTTCAGCCTCAAAGCCACCCTTTCCCACTTGGCGCCGCGCCAGGCACAAAAATGGCCTATGGCTGGAGATGGGGCCCATGCCCAAAGAGCCAGCAAGGAAAACTATGCCTTGTTCTAAAGCTCTTTGGGAACCGCTTGCGTAGCCCCACAGACCTGGGGGCTGCAGGCTTTCCTGCTGCCTTCAGCCTCAAAGCCACCCTTTCCCACTTGGCACTCCATCAGGTAAAAAAATGGCCTATGGCTGGAGATCGGTCCCATGCCCAAAGACCCAGCAAGGAAAACTATGCCTTGTTCTAAAGCTCTTTGGGAACCGCTTGCGTGGCCCCACAGACGTGGGGCCTGCAGGCTTTGCTGCTGCCTTCAGCCTCAAAGCCACCCTTTCCCACTTGGCGCCGCGCTAGGCACAAAAATGGTCTATGGCTGGAGATGGGTCCCCCGCCCAGAGAGCCAGCAGGGAAAACTATGCCTT
The DNA here is from genome assembly GCF_028500815.1 of Rissa tridactyla. Classification (NCBI taxonomy): domain Eukaryota; kingdom Metazoa; phylum Chordata; class Aves; order Charadriiformes; family Laridae; genus Rissa; species Rissa tridactyla. The sequence goes on along the minus strand of NW_026529448.1, from coordinate 47,852 downwards.
GTTCTAAAGCTCTTTGGGAACCGCTTGCGTAGCCCTACAGACATGGGGGCTGCGGGCTTTCCTGCTGCCTTCAGCCTCGACAACACCCTTTCCCACTTGGCGCCGTGCCAGGCACAAAAATGGCCATACGGCTGGAGATGGGTCCCCCGCCCAAAGAGCCAGCAGGGAAAACTATGCCTTGTTCTAAAGCTCTTTGGGAACCGCTTGCGTAGCCCCACAGACCTGGGGGCTGCGGGCTTTGCTGCTGCCTTCAGCCTCAAAACCACCCTTTCCCACTACGCACCGCGCCAGGCATAAAAATAGCCATACGACTGGAGATGGGTCCCCCGCCCAAAGAGCCAGCAGGGAAAACTATGCCTTGTTCTAAAGCTCTTTGGGAACCGCTTGCATAGCCCCACAGACCTGGGGGCTGCAGGCTTTGCTGCTGCCTTCAGCCTCGACAGCACCCTTTCCCACTTGGCGCCGTGCCAGGCACAAAAATGGCCTATGGCTGGAGATGGGTCCCATGCCCAAAGAGCCAGCAGGGAAAACTATGCCTTGTTCTAAAGCTCTTTGGGAACCGCTTGCTTGGCCCCACAGACCTGGGGGCTGCAGGCTTTGCTGCTGCCTTCAGCCTCAAAACCACCCTTTCCCACTTGGCGCCGCGCCAGGCACAAAAATGGCCATACGGCTGGAGATGGGTCCCCCGCCCAAAGAGCCAGCAGGGAAAACTATGCCTTGTTCTAAAGCTCTTTGGGAACCGCTTGCATAGCCCCACAGACCTGGGGGCTGCAGGCTTTGCTGCTGCCTTCAGCCTCGACAGCACCCTTTCCCACTTGGCGCCGTGCCAGGCACAAAAATGGTCTATGGCTGGAGATGGGTCCCCCGCCCAGAGAGCCAGCAGGGAAAACTATGCCTTGTTCTAAAGCTCTTTGGGAACCGCTTGCGTAGCCCTACAGACATGGGGGCTGCGGGCTTTCCTGCTGCCTTCAGCCTCGACAACACCCTTTCCCACTTGGCGCCGTGCCAGGCACAAAAATGGCCATACGGCTGGAGATGGGTCCCCCGCCCAAAGAGCCAGCAGGGAAAACTATGCCTTGTTCTAAAGCTCTTTGGGAACCGCTTGCGTAGCCCCACAGACCTGGGGGCTGCGGGCTTTGCTGCTGCCTTCAGCCTCAAAACCACCCTTTCCCACTACGCACCGCGCCAGGCATAAAAATAGCCATACGACTGGAGATGGGTCCCCCGCCCAAAGAGCCAGCAGGGAAAACTATGCCTTGTTCTAAAGCTCTTTGGGAACCGCTTGCATAGCCCCACAGACCTGGGGGCTGCAGGCTTTGCTGCTGCCTTCAGCCTCGACAGCACCCTTTCCCACTTGGCGCCGTGCCAGGCACAAAAATGGCCTATGGCTGGAGATGGGTCCCATGCCCAAAGAGCCAGCAGGGAAAACTATGCCTTGTTCTAAAGCTCTTTGGGAACCGCTTGCTTGGCCCCACAGACCTGGGGGCTGCAGGCTTTGCTGCTGCCTTCAGCCTCAAAACCACCCTTTCCCACTTGGCGCCGCGCCAGGCACAAAAATGGCCATACGGCTGGAGATGGGTCCCCCGCCCAAAGAGCCAGCAGGGAAAACTATGCCTTGTTCTAAAGCTCTTTGGGAACCGCTTGCGTAGCCCCACAGACCTGGGGGCTGCGGGCTTTCCTGCTGCCTTCAGCGTCAAAACCACCCTTTACCACTACGCACCGCGCCAGGCACAAAAATGGCCATACGGCTGGAAATGGGTCCCCCGTCCAAAGAGCCAGCAGGGAAAACTATGCCTTGTTCTAAAGCTCTTTGGGAACCGCTTGCGTAGCCCCACAGACCTGGGGGCTGCAGGCTTTCCTGCTGCCTTCAGCCTCAAAGCCACCCTTTCCCACTTGGCGCCCTATCAGGCACAAAAATGGCCTATGCCTGGAGATGGGTCCCATGCCCAAAGAGCCATCAGGGAAAACTATGCCTTGTTCTAAAGCTCTTTGGGAACCGCTTGCTTGGACCCACAGACCTGGGGGCTGCAGGCTTTCCTGCTGCCTTCAGCCTCAAAACCACCCTTTCCCACTACGCACCGCGCCAGGCACAAAAATGGCCATACGGCTGGAGATGGGTCCCCCGCCCAAAGAGCTAGCAGGGAAAACTATGCCTTGTTCTAAAGCTCTTTGGGAACCACTTGCGTAGCCCCACAGACCTGGGGCTGTGGGCTTTCCTGCTGCCTTCAGCCTCGACACCACCCTTTCCCACTTGGCGCCGCGCCAAGCACAAATATGGCCATACGGCTGGAGATGGGTCCCCCGCCCAAAGAGCCAGCAGGGAAAACTATGCCTTTTTCTAAAGCTCTTTGGGAACCGCTTGCGTAGCCCCACAGACCTGGGGGTGTGGGCTTTGCTGCTGCCTTCAGCCTCAAAACCACCCTTTCCCGCTTGGCGCCGGGCCAGGCACAAAAATGGCCATACGGCTGGAGATGGGTGCCCCGCCCAAAGAGCCAGCAGGGAAAACTATGCCTTGTTCTAAAGCTCTTTGGGAACCGCTTGCGTAGCCCCACAGACCTGGGGGCTGCGGGCTTTCCTGCTGCCTTCAGCCTCAAAACCACCCTTTCCCACTTGGCGCCGCGCCAGGCACAAAAATGGCCATACGGCTGGAGATGGGTCCCCCGCCCAAAGAGCCAGCAGGGAAAACTATGCCTTGTTCTAAAGCTCTTTGGGAACCGCTTGCGTAGCCCCACAGACCTGGGGGCTGCGGGCTTTCCTGCTGCCTTAAGCCTCGACACCACCCTTTCCCACTTGGCGCCGCGCCAGGCACAAAAATGGCCATACGGCTGGAGATGGGTCCCCCGCCCAGAGAGCCAGCAAGGAAAATTATGCCTTGTTCTAAAGCTCTTTGGGAACCGCTTGCGTAGCCCCACAGACCTGGCGCTGCGGGCTTTCCTGCTGCCTTCAGCCTCAAAGCCACCCTTTCCCACTTGGCGTCGCGCCAGGCACAAAAATGGCCTATGGCTGGAGATGGGTCCCATGCCCAAAGACCCAGCAGGGAAAACTATGCCTTGTTCTAAAGCTCTTTGGGAACCGCTTGCGTAGCCCCACAGACCTGGGGGCTGCAGGCTTTGCTGCTGCCTTCAGCCTCAAAGCCACCCTTTCCCACTTGGCGTCGCGCTAGGCACAAAAATGGCCATACGGCTGGAGATGGGTCCCCCGCCCAGAGAGCCAGCAAGGAAAATTATGCCTTGTTCTAAAGCTCTTTGGGAACCGCTTGCGTAGCCGCACAGACCTGGGGGCTGCGGCCTTTCCTGCTGCCTTCAGCCTCAAAGCCACCCTTTCCCACTTGGCGCCGCATCAGGCACAAAAATGGCCTATGGCTGGAGATGGGTCCCATGCCCAAAGAGCCAGCAAGGAAAATTATGCCTTGTTCTAAAGCTCTTTGGGAACCGCTTGCGTAGCCCCACAGACCTGGGGGCTGCAGGCTTTCCTGCTGCCTTCAGCCTCAAAGCCACCCTTTCCCACTTGGCACTCCATCAGGCAAAAAAATGGCCTATGGCTGGAGATCGGTCCCATGCCCAAAGACCCAGCAAGGAAAACTATGCCTTGTTCTAAAGCTCTTTGGGAACCGCTTGCGTGGCCCCACAGACGTGGGGCCTGCAGGCTTTGCTGCTGCCTTCAGCCTCAAAGCCACCCTTTCCCACTTGGCGCCGCGCTAGGCACAAAAATGGTCTATGGCTGGAGATGGGTCCCCCGCCCAGAGAGCCAGCAGGGAAAACTATGCCTTGTTCTAAAGCTCTTTGGGAACCGCTTGCGTAGCCCTACAGACATGGGGGCTGCGGGCTTTCCTGCTGCCTTCAGCCTCGACACCACCCTTTCCCACTTGGCGCCGTGCCAGGCACAAAAATGGCCATACGGCTGGAGATGGGTCCCCCGCCCAAAGAGCCAGCAGGGAAAACTATGCCTTGTTCTAAAGCTCTTTGGGAACCGCTTGCGTAGCCCCAAAGATCTGGGGGCTGCGGGCTTTCCTGCTGCCTTCAGCCTCGACACCACCCTTTCCCACTTGGCGCCGCGCCAGGCACAAAAATGGCCATACGGCTGGAGATGGGTCCCCCGTCCAAAGAGCCAGCAGGGAAAACTATGCCTTGTTCTAAAGCTCTTTGGGAACCGCTTGCATAGCCCCACAGACCTGGGGGCTGCGGGCTTTCCTGCTGCCTTCAGCCTCAAAACCACCCTTTCCCACTTGGCGCCCCATCAGGCACAAAAATGGCCATACGGCTGGAGATGGGTCCCCCGCCCGAAGAGCCAGCAGGGAAAACTATGCCTTGTTCTAAAGCTATTTGGGAACCACTTGCGTAGCCCCACAGACCTGGGGGCTGCGGGTTTTCCTGCTGCCTTCAACCTCAAAGCCACCCTTTCCCACTTGGCGCCGCATCAGGCACAAAAATGGCCATACGGCTGGAAATGGGTCCCATGCCCAAAGGCCCAGCAAGGAAAACTATGCCTTGTTCTAAAGCTCTTTGGGAACCGCTTGCATAGCCCCACAGACCTGGGGGCTGCGGGCTTTCCTGCTGCCTTCAGCCTCAAAACCACCCTTTCCCACTTGGCGCCGGGCCAGGCACAAAAATGGCCATACGGCTGGAGATGGGTCCCCCGCCCAAAGAGCTAGCAGGGAAAACTATGCCTTGTTCTAAAGCTCTTTGGGAACCACTTGCGTAGCCCCACAGACCTGGGGCTGTGGGCTTTCCTGCTGCCTTCAGCCTCGACACCACCCTTTCCCACTTGGCGCCGCGCCAAGCACAAATATGGCCATACGGCTGGAGATGGGTCCCCCGCCCAAAGAGCCAGCAGGGAAAACTATGCCTTTTTCTAAAGCTCTTTGGGAACCGCTTGCGTAGCCCCACAGACCTGGGGGTGTGGGCTTTGCTGCTGCCTTCAGCCTCAAAACCACCCTTTCCCGCTTGGCGCCGGGCCAGGCACAAAAATGGCCATACGGCTGGAGATGGGTGCCCCGCCCAAAGAGCCAGCAGGGAAAACTATGCCTTGTTCTAAAGCTCTTTGGGAACCGCTTGCGTAGCCCCACAGACCTGGGGGCTGCGGGCTTTCCTGCTGCCTTCAGCCTCAAAACCACCCTTTCCCACTTGGCGCCGCGCCAGGCACAAAAATGGCCATACGGCTGGAGATGGGTCCCCCGCCCAAAGAGCCAGCAGGGAAAACTATGCCTTGTTCTAAAGCTCTTTGGGAACCGCTTGCGTAGCCCCACAGACCTGGGGGCTGCGGGCTTTCCTGCTGCCTTAAGCCTCGACACCACCCTTTCCCACTTGGCGCCGCGCCAGGCACAAAAATGGCCATACGGCTGGAGATGGGTCCCCCGCCCAGAGAGCCAGCAAGGAAAATTATGCCTTGTTCTAAAGCTCTTTGGGAACCGCTTGCGTAGCCCCACAGACCTGGCGCTGCGGGCTTTCCTGCTGCCTTCAGCCTCAAAGCCACCCTTTCCCACTTGGCGTCGCGCCAGGCACAAAAATGGCCTATGGCTGGAGATGGGTCCCATGCCCAAAGACCCAGCAGGGAAAACTATGCCTTGTTCTAAAGCTCTTTGGGAACCGCTTGCGTAGCCCCACAGACCTGGGGGCTGCAGGCTTTGCTGCTGCCTTCAGCCTCAAAGCCACCCTTTCCCACTTGGCGTCGCGCTAGGCACAAAAATGGCCATACGGCTGGAGATGGGTCCCCCGCCCAGAGAGCCAGCAAGGAAAATTATGCCTTGTTCTAAAGCTCTTTGGGAACCGCTTGCGTAGCCGCACAGACCTGGGGGCTGCGGCCTTTCCTGCTGCCTTCAGCCTCAAAGCCACCCTTTCCCACTTGGCGCCGCATCAGGCACAAAAATGGCCTATGGCTGGAGATGGGTCCCATGCCCAAAGACCCAGCAAGGAAAATTATGCCTTGTTCTAAAGCTCTTTGGGAACCGCTTGCGTAGCCCCACAGACCTGGGGGCTGCAGGCTTTCCTGCTGCCTTCAGCCTCAAAGCCACCCTTTCCCACTTGGCACTCCATCAGGCAAAAAAATGGCCTATGGCTGGAGATCGGTCCCATGCCCAAAGACCCAGCAAGGAAAACTATGCCTTGTTCTAAAGCTCTTTGGGAACCGCTTGCGTGGCCCCACAGACGTGGGGCCTGCAGGCTTTGCTGCTGCCTTCAGCCTCAAAGCCACCCTTTCCCACTTGGCGCCGCGCTAGGCACAAAAATGGTCTATGGCTGGAGATGGGTCCCCCGCCCAGAGAGCCAGCAGGGAAAACTATGCCTTGTTCTAAAGCTCTTTGGGAACCGCTTGCGTAGCCCTACAGACATGGGGGCTGCGGGCTTTCCTGCTGCCTTCAGCCTCGACACCACCCTTTCCCACTTGGCGCCGTGCCAGGCACAAAAATGGCCATACGGCTGGAGATGGGTCCCCCGCCCAAAGAGCCAGCAGGGAAAACTATGCCTTGTTCTAAAGCTCTTTGGGAACCGCTTGCGTAGCCCCACAGACCTGGGGGCTGCGGGCTTTCCTGCTGCCTTCAGCCTCGACACCACCCTTTCCCACTTGGCGCCGCGCCAGGCACAAAAATGGCCATACGGCTGGAGATGGGTCCCCCGTCCAAAGAGCCAGCAGGGAAAACTATGCCTTGTTCTAAAGCTCTTTGGGAACCGCTTGCATAGCCCCACAGACCTGGGGGCTGCGGGCTTTCCTGCTGCCTTCAGCCTCAAAACCACCCTTTCCCACTTGGCGCCCCATCAGGCACAAAAATGGCCATACGGCTGGAGATGGGTCCCCCGCCCGAAGAGCCAGCAGGGAAAACTATGCCTTGTTCTAAAGCTATTTGGGAACCACTTGCGTAGCCCCACAGACCTGGGGGCTGCGGGTTTTCCTGCTGCCTTCAACCTCAAAGCCACCCTTTCCCACTTGGCGCCGCATCAGGCACAAAAATGGCCATACGGCTGGAAATGGGTCCCATGCCCAAAGGCCCAGCAAGGAAAACTATGCCTTGTTCTAAAGCTCTTTGGGAACCGCTTGCGTAGCCCCACAGACCTGGGGGCTGCGGGCTTTGCTGCTGCCTTCAGCCTCAAAACCACCCTTTCCCACTACGCACCGCGCCAGGCATAAAAATAGCCATACGACTGGAGATGGGTCCCCCGCCCAAAGAGCCAGCAGGGAAAACTATGCCTTGTTCTAAAGCTCTTTGGGAACCGCTTGCATAGCCCCACAGACCTGGGGGCTGCAGGCTTTGCTGCTGCCTTCAGCCTCGACAGCACCCTTTCCCACTTGGCGCCGTGCCAGGCACAAAAATGGCCTATGGCTGGAGATGGGTCCCATGCCCAAAGAGCCAGCAGGGAAAACTATGCCTTGTTCTAAAGCTCTTTGGGAACCGCTTGCTTGGCCCCACAGACCTGGGGGCTGCAGGCTTTGCTGCTGCCTTCAGCCTCAAAACCACCCTTTCCCACTTGGCGCCGCGCCAGGCACAAAAATGGCCATACGGCTGGAGATGGGTCCCCCGCCCAAAGAGCCAGCAGGGAAAACTATGCCTTGTTCTAAAGCTCTTTGGGAACCGCTTGCGTAGCCCCACAGACCTGGGGGCTGCGGGCTTTCCTGCTGCCTTCAGCGTCAAAACCACCCTTTACCACTACGCACCGCGCCAGGCACAAAAATGGCCATACGGCTGGAAATGGGTCCCCCGTCCAAAGAGCCAGCAGGGAAAACTATGCCTTGTTCTAAAGCTCTTTGGGAACCGCTTGCGTAGCCCCACAGACCTGGGGGCTGCAGGCTTTCCTGCTGCCTTCAGCCTCAAAGCCACCCTTTCCCACTTGGCGCCCTATCAGGCACAAAAATGGCCTATGCCTGGAGATGGGTCCCATGCCCAAAGAGCCATCAGGGAAAACTATGCCTTGTTCTAAAGCTCTTTGGGAACCGCTTGCTTGGACCCACAGACCTGGGGGCTGCAGGCTTTCCTGCTGCCTTCAGCCTCAAAACCACCCTTTCCCACTACGCACCGCGCCAGGCACAAAAATGGCCATACGGCTGGAGATGGGTCCCCCGCCCAAAGAGCTAGCAGGGAAAACTATGCCTTGTTCTAAAGCTCTTTGGGAACCACTTGCGTAGCCCCACAGACCTGGGGCTGTGGGCTTTCCTGCTGCCTTCAGCCTCGACACCACCCTTTCCCACTTGGCGCCGCGCCAAGCACAAATATGGCCATACGGCTGGAGATGGGTCCCCCGCCCAAAGAGCCAGCAGGGAAAACTATGCCTTTTTCTAAAGCTCTTTGGGAACCGCTTGCGTAGCCCCACAGACCTGGGGGTGTGGGCTTTGCTGCTGCCTTCAGCCTCAAAACCACCCTTTCCCGCTTGGCGCCGGGCCAGGCACAAAAATGGCCATACGGCTGGAGATGGGTGCCCCGCCCAAAGAGCCAGCAGGGAAAACTATGCCTTGTTCTAAAGCTCTTTGGGAACCGCTTGCGTAGCCCCACAGACCTGGGGGCTGCGGGCTTTCCTGCTGCCTTCAGCCTCAAAACCACCCTTTCCCACTTGGCGCCGCGCCAGGCACAAAAATGGCCATACGGCTGGAGATGGGTCCCCCGCCCAAAGAGCCAGCAGGGAAAACTATGCCTTGTTCTAAAGCTCTTTGGGAACCGCTTGCGTAGCCCCACAGACCTGGGGGCTGCGGGCTTTCCTGCTGCCTTAAGCCTCGACACCACCCTTTCCCACTTGGCGCCGCGCCAGGCACAAAAATGGCCATACGGCTGGAGATGGGTCCCCCGCCCAGAGAGCCAGCAAGGAAAATTATGCCTTGTTCTAAAGCTCTTTGGGAACCGCTTGCGTAGCCCCACAGACCTGGCGCTGCGGGCTTTCCTGCTGCCTTCAGCCTCAAAGCCACCCTTTCCCACTTGGCGTCGCGCCAGGCACAAAAATGGCCTATGGCTGGAGATGGGTCCCATGCCCAAAGACCCAGCAGGGAAAACTATGCCTTGTTCTAAAGCTCTTTGGGAACCGCTTGCGTAGCCCCACAGACCTGGGGGCTGCAGGCTTTGCTGCTGCCTTCAGCCTCAAAGCCACCCTTTCCCACTTGGCGTCGCGCTAGGCACAAAAATGGCCATACGGCTGGAGATGGGTCCCCCGCCCAGAGAGCCAGCAAGGAAAATTATGCCTTGTTCTAAAGCTCTTTGGGAACCGCTTGCGTAGCCGCACAGACCTGGGGGCTGCGGCCTTTCCTGCTGCCTTCAGCCTCAAAGCCACCCTTTCCCACTTGGCGCCGCATCAGGCACAAAAATGGCCTATGGCTGGAGATGGGTCCCATGCCCAAAGAGCCAGCAAGGAAAATTATGCCTTGTTCTAAAGCTCTTTGGGAACCGCTTGCGTAGCCCCACAGACCTGGGGGCTGCAGGCTTTCCTGCTGCCTTCAGCCTCAAAGCCACCCTTTCCCACTTGGCACTCCATCAGGCAAAAAAATGGCCTATGGCTGGAGATCGGTCCCATGCCCAAAGACCCAGCAAGGAAAACTATGCCTTGTTCTAAAGCTCTTTGGGAACCGCTTGCGTGGCCCCACAGACGTGGGGCCTGCAGGCTTTGCTGCTGCCTTCAGCCTCAAAGCCACCCTTTCCCACTTGGCGCCGCGCTAGGCACAAAAATGGTCTATGGCTGGAGATGGGTCCCCCGCCCAGAGAGCCAGCAGGGAAAACTATGCCTTGTTCTAAAGCTCTTTGGGAACCGCTTGCGTAGCCCTACAGACATGGGGGCTGCGGGCTTTCCTGCTGCCTTCAGCCTCGACACCACCCTTTCCCACTTGGCGCCGTGCCAGGCACAAAAATGGCCATACGGCTGGAGATGGGTCCCCCGCCCAAAGAGCCAGCAGGGAAAACTATGCCTTGTTCTAAAGCTCTTTGGGAACCGCTTGCGTAGCCCCAAAGATCTGGGGGCTGCGGGCTTTCCTGCTGCCTTCAGCCTCGACACCACCCTTTCCCACTTGGCGCCGCGCCAGGCACAAAAATGGCCATACGGCTGGAGATGGGTCCCCCGTCCAAAGAGCCAGCAGGGAAAACTATGCCTTGTTCTAAAGCTCTTTGGGAACCGCTTGCATAGCCCCACAGACCTGGGGGCTGCGGGCTTTCCTGCTGCCTTCAGCCTCAAAACCACCCTTTCCCACTTGGCGCCCCATCAGGCACAAAAATGGCCATACGGCTGGAGATGGGTCCCCCGCCCGAAGAGCCAGCAGGGAAAACTATGCCTTGTTCTAAAGCTATTTGGGAACCACTTGCGTAGCCCCACAGACCTGGGGGCTGCGGGTTTTCCTGCTGCCTTCAACCTCAAAGCCACCCTTTCCCACTTGGCGCCGCATCAGGCACAAAAATGGCCATACGGCTGGAAATGGGTCCCATGCCCAAAGGCCCAGCAAGGAAAACTATGCCTTGTTCTAAAGCTCTTTGGGAACCGCTTGCGTAGCCCCACAGACGTGGGGCCTGCAGGCTTTCCTGCTGCCTTCAGCCTCAAAACCACCCTTTCCCACTTGGCGCCGGGCCAGGCACAAAAATGGCCATACGGCTGGAGATGGGTCCCCCGCCCAAAGAGCTAGCAGGGAAAACTATGCCTTGTTCTAAAGCTCTTTGGGAACCACTTGCGTAGCCCCACAGACCTGGGGCTGTGGGCTTTCCTGCTGCCTTCAGCCTCGACACCACCCTTTCCCACTTGGCGCCGCGCCAAGCACAAATATGGCCATACGGCTGGAGATGGGTCCCCCGCCCAAAGAGCCAGCAGGGAAAACTATGCCTTTTTCTAAAGCTCTTTGGGAACCGCTTGCGTAGCCCCACAGACCTGGGGGTGTGGGCTTTGCTGCTGCCTTCAGCCTCAAAACCACCCTTTCCCGCTTGGCGCCGGGCCAGGCACAAAAATGGCCATACGGCTGGAGATGGGTGCCCCGCCCAAAGAGCCAGCAGGGAAAACTATGCCTTGTTCTAAAGCTCTTTGGGAACCGCTTGCGTAGCCCCACAGACCTGGGGGCTGCGGGCTTTCCTGCTGCCTTCAGCCTCAAAACCACCCTTTCCCACTTGGCGCCGCGCCAGGCACAAAAATGGCCATACGGCTGGAGATGGGTCCCCCGCCCAAAGAGCCAGCAGGGAAAACTATGCCTTGTTCTAAAGCTCTTTGGGAACCGCTTGCGTAGCCCCACAGACCTGGGGGCTGCGGGCTTTCCTGCTGCCTTAAGCCTCGACACCACCCTTTCCCACTTGGCGCCGCGCCAGGCACAAAAATGGCCATACGGCTGGAGATGGGTCCCCCGCCCAGAGAGCCAGCAAGGAAAATTATGCCTTGTTCTAAAGCTCTTTGGGAACCGCTTGCGTAGCCCCACAGACCTGGCGCTGCGGGCTTTCCTGCTGCCTTCAGCCTCAAAGCCACCCTTTCCCACTTGGCGTCGCGCCAGGCACAAAAATGGCCTATGGCTGGAGATGGGTCCCATGCCCAAAGACCCAGCAGGGAAAACTATGCCTTGTTCTAAAGCTCTTTGGGAACCGCTTGCGTAGCCCCACAGACCTGGGGGCTGCAGGCTTTGCTGCTGCCTTCAGCCTCAAAGCCACCCTTTCCCACTTGGCGTCGCGCTAGGCACAAAAATGGCCATACGGCTGGAGATGGGTCCCCCGCCCAGAGAGCCAGCAAGGAAAATTATGCCTTGTTCTAAAGCTCTTTGGGAACCGCTTGCGTAGCCGCACAGACCTGGGGGCTGCGGCCTTTCCTGCTGCCTTCAGCCTCAAAGCCACCCTTTCCCACTTGGCGCCGCATCAGGCACAAAAATGGCCTATGGCTGGAGATGGGTCCCATGCCCAAAGACCCAGCAAGGAAAATTATGCCTTGTTCTAAAGCTCTTTGGGAACCGCTTGCGTAGCCCCACAGACCTGGGGGCTGCAGGCTTTCCTGCTGCCTTCAGCCTCAAAGCCACCCTTTCCCACTTGGCACTCCATCAGGCAAAAAAATGGCCTATGGCTGGAGATCGGTCCCATGCCCAAAGACCCAGCAAGGAAAACTATGCCTTGTTCTAAAGCTCTTTGGGAACCGCTTGCGTGGCCCCACAGACGTGGGGCCTGCAGGCTTTGCTGCTGCCTTCAGCCTCAAAGCCACCCTTTCCCACTTGGCGCCGCGCTAGGCACAAAAATGGTCTATGGCTGGAGATGGGTCCCCCGCCCAGAGAGCCAGCAGGGAAAACTATGCCTTGTTCTAAAGCTCTTTGGGAACCGCTTGCGTAGCCCTACAGACATGGGGGCTGCGGGCTTTCCTGCTGCCTTCAGCCTCGACACCACCCTTTCCCACTTGGCGCCGTGCCAGGCACAAAAATGGCCATACGGCTGGAGATGGGTCCCCCGCCCAAAGAGCCAGCAGGGAAAACTATGCCTTGTTCTAAAGCTCTTTGGGAACCGCTTGCGTAGCCCCACAGACCTGGGGGCTGCGGGCTTTCCTGCTGCCTTCAGCCTCGACACCACCCTTTCCCACTTGGCGCCGCGCCAGGCACAAAAATGGCCATACGGCTGGAGATGGGTCCCCCGTCCAAAGAGCCAGCAGGGAAAACTATGCCTTGTTCTAAAGCTCTTTGGGAACCGCTTGCATAGCCCCACAGACCTGGGGGCTGCGGGCTTTCCTGCTGCCTTCAGCCTCAAAACCACCCTTTCCCACTTGGCGCCCCATCAGGCACAAAAATGGCCATACGGCTGGAGATGGGTCCCCCGCCCGAAGAGCCAGCAGGGAAAACTATGCCTTGTTCTAAAGCTATTTGGGAACCACTTGCGTAGCCCCACAGACCTGGGGGCTGCGGGTTTTCCTGCTGCCTTCAACCTCAAAGCCACCCTTTCCCACTTGGCGCCGCATCAGGCACAAAAATGGCCATACGGCTGGAAATGGGTCCCATGCCCAAAGGCCCAGCAAGGAAAACTATGCCTTGTTCTAAAGCTCTTTGGGAACCGCTTGCGTAGCCCCACAGACGTGGGGCCTGCAGGCTTTCCTGCTGCCTTCAGCCTCAAAACCACCCTTTCCCACTTGGCGCCGGGCCAGGCACAAAAATTGCCATACGGCTGGAGATGGGTCCCATGCCAAAAGAGCCAGCAGGGAAAACTATGCCTTGTTCTAAAGCTCTTTGGGAACCGCTTGCGTAGCCGCACAGACCTGGGGGCTGCAGGCTTTCCTGCTGCCTTCAGCCTCGACAGCACCCTTTCCCACTTGGCGCGGCGCCAGGCACAAAAATGGCCTATGGGTGGAGATGGGTCCCATGCCCAAAGAGCCATCAGGGAAAACTATGCCTTGTTCTAAAGCTCTTTGGGAACCGCTTGCATAGCCCCACAGACCTGGGGGCTGTGGGCTTTCCTGCTGCCTTCAGCCTCGACACCACCCTTTCCCACTTGGCGCCGTGCCAGGCACAAAAATGGCCATACGGCTGGAGATGGGTCCCCCGCCCAAAGAGCCAGCAGGGAAAACTATGCCTTGTTCTAAAGCTCTTTGGGAACCGCTTGCGTAGCCCCACAGACCTGGGGGCTGTGGGCTTTGCTGCTGCCTTCAGCCTCAAAGCCACCCTTTCCCGCTTCGCGCCAGGCCAGGCACAAAAATGGCCATACGGCTGGAGATGGGTCCCACGCCCAAAGAGCCAGCAGTGAAAACTACGCCTTGTTCTAAAGCTCTTTGGGAACCGCTTGCGTAGCCACACAGACCTGGGGGCTGCGGGCTTTCCTGCTGCCTTCAGCCTCAAAACCACCCTTTCCCACTTGGCGCCGCGCCAGGCTCAAAAATGGCCATACGGCTGGAGATGGGTCCCCCGCCCAAAGAGCCAGCAGGGAAAACTATGCCTTGTTCTAAAGCTCTTTGGGAACCGCTTGCGTAGCCCCACAGACCTGGGGGCTGCAGGCTCTCCTGCTGCCTTCAGCCTCGACACCACCCTTTCCCACTTGGCGCCGCGCTAGGCACAAAAATGGTCTATGGCTGGAGATGGGTCCCCCGCCCAAAGAGCCAGCAGGGAAAACTAGGCCTTGTTCTAAAGCTCTTTGGGAACCGCTTGCGTAGCCGCACAGACCTGGGGGCTGCAGGCTTTCCTGCTGCCTTCAGACTCGACACCACCCTTTCCCACTTGGCACCGCGCCAGGCACAAAAATGGCCTATGGCTGGAGATGGGTCCCATGCCCAAAGAGCCAGCAGGGAAAACTATGCCTTGTTCTGAAGCTCTTTGGGAACCGCTTGCCTAGCCACACAGACCTTAGGGCTGCAGGCTTTGCTCCTGCCTTCAGCCTCAAAGCCACCCTTTCCCACTTGGCACCGCGCCAGGCACAAAAATGGCCATACGGCTGGAGATGGGTCCCCCGCCCAAAGAGACAGCAGGGAAAACTATGCCTTGTTCTAAAGCTCTTTGGGAACCGCTTGCTTGGCCCCACAGACGTGGGGGCTGCGGGCTTTGCTGCTGCCTTCAGCCTCGACACCACCCTTTCCCACTTGGCGCCGTGCCAGGCACAAAAATGGCCATACGGCTGGAGATGGGTCCCCCGCCCAAAGAGACAGCAGGGAAAACTATGCCTTGTTCTAAAGCTCTTTGGGAACCGCTTGCGTAGCCCCACAGACCTGGGGGCTGCAGGCTTTCCTGCTGCCTTCAGCCTCAAAGCCACCCTTTCCCACTTGGCACTCCATCAGGCAAAAAAATGGCCTATGGCTGGAGATCGGTCCCATGCCCAAAGACCCAGCAAGGAAAACTATGCCTTGTTCTAAAGCTCTTTGGGAACCGCTTGCGTGGCCCCACAGACGTGGGGCCTGCAGGCTTTGCTGCTGCCTTCAGCCTCAAAGCCACCCTTTCCCACTTGGCGCCGCGCTAGGCACAAAAATGGTCTATGGCTGGAGATGGGTCCCCCGCCCAGAGAGCCAGCAGGGAAAACTATGCCTTGTTCTAAAGCTCTTTGGGAACCGCTTGCGTAGCCCTACAGACATGGGGGCTGCGGGCTTTCCTGCTGCCTTCAGCCTCGACACCACCCTTTCCCACTTGGCGCCGTGCCAGGCACAAAAATGGCCATACGGCTGGAGATGGGTCCCCCGCCCAAAGAGCCAGCAGGGAAAACTATGCCTTGTTCTAAAGCTCTTTGGGAACCGCTTGCGTAGCCCCAAAGATCTGGGGGCTGCGGGCTTTCCTGCTGCCTTTAGCCTCGACACCACCCTTTCCCACTGGGCGCCGCGCCAGGCACAAAAATGGCCATACGGCTGGAGATGGGTCCCCCGTCCAAAGAGCCAGCAGGGAAAACTATGCCTTGTTCTAAAGCTCTTTGGGAACCGCTTGCATAGCCCCACAGACCTGGGGGCTGCGGGCTTTGCTGCTGCCTTCAGCCTCAAAGCCACCCTTTCCCACTTGGCGCCCCATCAGGCACAAAAATGGCCATACGGCTGGAGATGGGTCCCCCGCCCGAAGAGCCAGCAGGGAAAACTATGCCTTGTTCTAAAGCTATTTGGGAACCGCTTGCGTAGCCCCACAGACCTGGGGGCTGCGGGTTTTCCTGCTGCCTTCAGCCTCGACAGCACCCTTTCCCACTTGGCGCCGCATCAGGCACAAAAATGGCCATACGGCTGGAAATGGGTCCCATGCCCAAAGGCCCAGCAAGGAAAACTATGCCTTGTTCTAAAGCTCTTTGGGAACCGCTTGCGTAGCCCCACAGACGTGGGGCCTGCAGGCTTTCCTGCTGCCTTCAGCCTCAAAACCACCCTTTCCCACTTGGCGCCGGGCCAGGCACAAAAATTGCCATACGGCTGGAGATGGGTCCCATGCCAAAAGAGCCAGCAGGGAAAACTATGCCTTGTTCTAAAGCTCTTTGGGAACCGCTTGCGTAGCCGCACAGACCTGGGGGCTGCAGGCTTTCCTGCTGCCTTCAGCCTCGACAGCACCCTTTCCCACTTGGCGCGGCGCCAGGCACAAAAATGGCCTATGGGTGGAGATGGGTCCCATGCCCAAAGAGCCATCAGGGAAAACTATGCCTTGTTCTAAAGCTCTTTGGGAACCGCTTGCATAGCCCCACAGACCTGGGGGCTGTGGGCTTTCCTGCTGCCTTCAGCCTCGACACCACCCTTTCCCACTTGGCGCCGTGCCAGGCACAAAAATGGCCATACGGCTGGAGATGGGTCCCCCGCCCAAAGAGCCAGCAGGGAAAACTATGCCTTGTTCTAAAGCTCTTTGGGAACCGCTTGCGTAGCCCCACAGACCTGGGGGCTGTGGGCTTTGCTGCTGCCTTCAGCCTCAAAGCCACCCTTTCCCGCTTCGCGCCAGGCCAGGCACAAAAATGGCCATACGGCTGGAGATGGGTCCCACGCCCAAAGAGCCAGCAGTGAAAACTACGCCTTGTTCTAAAGCTCTTTGGGAACCGCTTGCGTAGCCACACAGACGTGGGGGCTGCGGGCTTTCCTGCTGCCTTCAGCCTCAAAACCACCATTTCCCACTTGGCGCCGCGCCAGGCTCAAAAATGGCCATACGGCTGGAGATGGGTCCCCCGCCCAAAGAGCCAGCAGGGAAAACTATGCCTTGTTCTAAAGCTCTTTGGGAACCGCTTGCGTAGCCCCACAGACCTGGGGGCTGCAGGCTCTCCTGCTGCCTTCAGCCTCGACACCACCCTTTCCCACTTGGCGCCGCGCTAGGCACAAAAATGGTCTATGGCTGGAGATGGGTCCCCCGCCCAAAGAGCCAGCAGGGAAAACTAGGCCTTGTTCTAAAGCTCTTTGGGAACCGCTTGCGTAGCCGCACAGACCTGGGGGCTGCAGGCTTTCCTGCTGCCTTCAGCGTCAAAACCACCCTTTCCCACTACGCACCGCGCCAGGCACAAAAATGGCCTATGGCTGGAGATGGGTCCCATGCCCAAAGACCCAGCAAGGAAAACTATGCATTGTTCTAAAGCTCTTTGGGAACCGCTTGCGTAGCCCCACAGACCTGGGGGCTGCAGGCTTTCCTGCTGCCTTCAGACTCGACACCACCCTTTCCCACTTGGCACCGCGCCAGGCACAAAAATGGCCTATGGCTGGAGATGGGTCCCATGCCCAAAGAGCCAGCAGGGAAAACTATGCCTTGTTCTGAAGCTCTTTGGGAACCGCTTGCGTAGCCACACAGACCTTAGGGCTGCAGGCTTTGCTCCTGCCTTCAGCCTCAAAGCCACCCTTTCCCACTTGGCACCGCGCCAGGCACAAAAATGGCCATACGGCTGGAGATGGGTCCCCCGCCCAAAGAGACAGCAGGGAAAACTATGCCTTGTTCTAAAGCTCTTTGGGAA
Source organism: Rissa tridactyla (assembly GCF_028500815.1). Classification (NCBI taxonomy): domain Eukaryota; kingdom Metazoa; phylum Chordata; class Aves; order Charadriiformes; family Laridae; genus Rissa; species Rissa tridactyla. The sequence continues at coordinate 30,595 of NW_026529448.1, read as the reverse complement.
CCGCTTGCGTAGCCCTACAGACCTGGGGGCTGCGGGCTTTGCTGCTGCCTTCAGCCTCGACACCACCCTTTCCCACTTGGCGCCGTGCCAGGCACAAAAATGGCCATACGGCTGGAGATGGGTCCCCCGCCCAAAGAGCCAGCAGGGAAAACTATGCCTTGTTCTAAAGCTCTTTGGGAACCGCTTGCGTAGCCCCACAGACCTGGGGGCTGCGGGCTTTGCTGCTGCCTTCAGCCTCAAAACCACCCTTTCCCACTACGCACCGCGCCAGGCATAAAAATAGCCATACGACTGGAGATGGGTCCCCCGCCCAAAGAGCCAGCAGGGAAAACTATGCCTTGTTCTAAAGCTCTTTGGGAACCGCTTGCATAGCCCCACAGACCTGGGGGCTGCAGGCTTTGCTGCTGCCTTCAGCCTCGACAGCACCCTTTCCCACTTGGCGCCGTGCCAGGCACAAAAATGGCCTATGGCTGGAGATGGGTCCCATGCCCAAAGAGCCAGCAGGGAAAACTATGCCTTGTTCTAAAGCTCTTTGGGAACCGCTTGCTTGGCCCCACAGACCTGGGGGCTGCAGGCTTTGCTGCTGCCTTCAGCCTCAAAACCACCCTTTCCCACTTGGCGCCGCGCCAGGCACAAAAATGGCCATACGGCTGGAGATGGGTCCCCCGCCCAAAGAGCCAGCAGGGAAAACTATGCCTTGTTCTAAAGCTCTTTGGGAACCGCTTGCGTAGCCCCACAGACCTGGGGGCTGCGGGCTTTCCTGCTGCCTTCAGCGTCAAAACCACCCTTTACCACTACGCACCGCGCCAGGCACAAAAATGGCCATACGGCTGGAAATGGGTCCCCCGTCCAAAGAGCCAGCAGGGAAAACTATGCCTTGTTCTAAAGCTCTTTGGGAACCGCTTGCGTAGCCCCACAGACCTGGGGGCTGCAGGCTTTCCTGCTGCCTTCAGCCTCAAAGCCACCCTTTCCCACTTGGCGCCCTATCAGGCACAAAAATGGCCTATGCCTGGAGATGGGTCCCATGCCCAAAGAGCCATCAGGGAAAACTATGCCTTGTTCTAAAGCTCTTTGGGAACCGCTTGCTTGGACCCACAGACCTGGGGGCTGCAGGCTTTCCTGCTGCCTTCAGCCTCAAAACCACCCTTTCCCACTACGCACCGCGCCAGGCACAAAAATGGCCATACGGCTGGAGATGGGTCCCCCGCCCAAAGAGCTAGCAGGGAAAACTATGCCTTGTTCTAAAGCTCTTTGGGAACCACTTGCGTAGCCCCACAGACCTGGGGGCTGTGGGCTTTCCTGCTGCCTTCAGCCTCGACACCACCCTTTCCCACTTGGCGCCGCGCCAAGCACAAAAATGGCCATACGGCTGGAGATGGGTCCCCCGCCCAAAGAGCCAGCAGGGAAAACTATGCCTTTTTCTAAAGCTCTTTGGGAACCGCTTGCGTAGCCGCACAGACCTGGGGGCTGCGGGCTTTCCTGCTGCCTTCAGCCTCAAAGCCACCCTTTCCCACTTGGCGCCGCATCAGGCACAAAAATGGCCTATGGCTGGAGATGGGTCCCATGCCCAAAGAGCCAGCAAGGAAAACTATGCCTTGTTCTAAAGCTCTTTGGGAACCGCTTGCGTAGCCCCACAGACCTGGGGGCTGCAGGCTTTCCTGCTGCCTTCAGCCTCAAAGCCACCCTTTCACACTTGGCACTCCATCAGGCAAAAAAATGGCCTATGGCTGGAGATCGGTCCCATGCCCAAAGACCCAGCAAGGAAAACTATGCCTTGTTCTAAAGCTCTTTGGGAACCGCTTGCGTGGCCCCACAGACGTGGGGCCTGCAGGCTTTGCTGCTGCCTTCAGCCTCAAAGCCACCCTTTCCCACTTGGCGCCGCGCCAGGCACAAAAATGGCCTATGGCTGGAGATGGGTCCCATGCCCAAAGAGCCAGCAGGGAAAACTATGCCTTGTTCTAAAGCTCTTTGGGAACCGCTTGCTTGGCCCCACAGACCTGGGGGCTGCAGGCTTTGCTGCTGCCTTCAGCCTCAAAACCACCCTTTCCCACTTGGCGCCGCGCCAGGCACAAAAATGGCCATACGGCTGGAGATGGGTCCCCCGCCCAAAGAGCCAGCAGTGAAAACTATGCCTTGTTCTAAAGCTCTTTGGGAACCGCTTGCGTAGCCCCACAGACCTGCGGGCTGCGGGCTTTGCTGCTGCCTTCAGCGTCAAAACCACCCTTTACCACTACGCACCGCGCCAGGCACAAAAATGGCCATACGGCTGGAAATGGGTCCCCTGTCCAAAGAGCCAGCAGGGAAAACTATGCCTTCTTCTAAAGCTCTTTGGGAACCGCTTGCGTAGCCCCACAGACCTGGGGGCTGCGGGCTTTCCTGCTGCCTTCAGCCTCGACACCACCCTTTCCCACTTGGCGCCGCGCCAGGCACAAAAATGGCCATACGGCTGGAGATGGGTCCCCCGCCCAGAGAGCCAGCAAGGAAAATTATGCCTTGTTCTAAAGCTCTTTGGGAACCGCTTGCGTAGCCCCACAGACCTGGCGCTGCGGGCTTTCCTGCTGCCTTCAGCCTCAAAGCCACCCTTTCCCACTTGGTGTCGCGCCAGGCACAAAAATGGCCTATGGCTGGAGATGGGTCCCATGCCCAAAGACCCAGCAGGGAAAACTATGCCTTGTTCTAAAGCTCTTTGGGAACCGCTTGCGTAGCCCCACAGACCTGGGGGCTGTAGGCTTTGCTGCTGCCTTCAGCCTCAAAGCCACCCTTTCCCACTTGGCGTCGCGCTAGGCACAAAAATGGCCATACGGCTGGAGATGGGTCCCCCGCCCAGAGAGCCAGCAAGGAAAATTTTGCCTTGTTCTAAAGCTCTTTGGGAACCGCTTGCGTAGCCGCACAGACCTGGGGGCTGCGGGCTTTCCTGCTGCCTTCAGCCTCAAAGCCACCCTTTCCCACTTGGCGCCGCGCCAGGCACAAAAATGGCCTATGGCTGGAGATGGGGCCCATGCCCAAAGAGCCAGCAAGGAAAACTATGCCTTGTTCTAAAGCTCTTTGGGAACCGCTTGCGTAGCCCCACAGACCTGGGGGCTGCAGGCTTTCCTGCTGCCTTCAGCCTCAAAGCCACCCTTTCCCACTTGGCACTCCATCAGGTAAAAAAATGGCCTATGGCTGGAGATCGGTCCCATGCCCAAAGACCCAGCAAGGAAAACTATGCCTTGTTCTAAAGCTCTTTGGGAACCGCTTGCGTGGCCCCACAGACGTGGGGCCTGCAGGCTTTGCTGCTGCCTTCAGCCTCAAAGCCACCCTTTCCCACTTGGCGCCGCGCTAGGCACAAAAATGGTCTATGGCTGGAGATGGGTCCCCCGCCCAGAGAGCCAGCAGGGAAAACTATGCCTTGTTCTAAAGCTCTTTGGGAACCGCTTGCGTAGCCCTACAGACATGGGGGCTGCGGGCTTTCCTGCTGCCTTCAGCCTCGACAACACCCTTTCCCACTTGGCGCCGTGCCAGGCACAAAAATGGCCATACGGCTGGAGATGGGTCCCCCGCCCAAAGAGCCAGCAGGGAAAACTATGCCTTGTTCTAAAGCTCTTTGGGAACCGCTTGCGTAGCCCCACAGACCTGGGGGCTGCGGGCTTTGCTGCTGCCTTCAGCCTCAAAACCACCCTTTCCCACTACGCACCGCGCCAGGCATAAAAATAGCCATACGACTGGAGATGGGTCCCCCGCCCAAAGAGCCAGCAGGGAAAACTATGCCTTGTTCTAAAGCTCTTTGGGAACCGCTTGCATAGCCCCACAGACCTGGGGGCTGCAGGCTTTGCTGCTGCCTTCAGCCTCGACAGCACCCTTTCCCACTTGGCGCCGTGCCAGGCACAAAAATGGCCTATGGCTGGAGATGGGTCCCATGCCCAAAGAGCCAGCAGGGAAAACTATGCCTTGTTCTAAAGCTCTTTGGGAACCGCTTGCTTGGCCCCACAGACCTGGGGGCTGCAGGCTTTGCTGCTGCCTTCAGCCTCAAAACCACCCTTTCCCACTTGGCGCCGCGCCAGGCACAAAAATGGCCATACGGCTGGAGATGGGTCCCCCGCCCAAAGAGCCAGCAGGGAAAACTATGCCTTGTTCTAAAGCTCTTTGGGAACCGCTTGCATAGCCCCACAGACCTGGGGGCTGCAGGCTTTGCTGCTGCCTTCAGCCTCGACAGCACCCTTTCCCACTTGGCGCCGTGCCAGGCACAAAAATGGTCTATGGCTGGAGATGGGTCCCCCGCCCAGAGAGCCAGCAGGGAAAACTATGCCTTGTTCTAAAGCTCTTTGGGAACCGCTTGCGTAGCCCTACAGACATGGGGGCTGCGGGCTTTCCTGCTGCCTTCAGCCTCGACAACACCCTTTCCCACTTGGCGCCGTGCCAGGCACAAAAATGGCCATACGGCTGGAGATGGGTCCCCCGCCCAAAGAGCCAGCAGGGAAAACTATGCCTTGTTCTAAAGCTCTTTGGGAACCGCTTGCGTAGCCCCACAGACCTGGGGGCTGCGGGCTTTGCTGCTGCCTTCAGCCTCAAAACCACCCTTTCCCACTACGCACCGCGCCAGGCATAAAAATAGCCATACGACTGGAGATGGGTCCCCCGCCCAAAGAGCCAGCAGGGAAAACTATGCCTTGTTCTAAAGCTCTTTGGGAACCGCTTGCATAGCCCCACAGACCTGGGGGCTGCAGGCTTTGCTGCTGCCTTCAGCCTCGACAGCACCCTTTCCCACTTGGCGCCGTGCCAGGCACAAAAATGGCCTATGGCTGGAGATGGGTCCCATGCCCAAAGAGCCAGCAGGGAAAACTATGCCTTGTTCTAAAGCTCTTTGGGAACCGCTTGCTTGGCCCCACAGACCTGGGGGCTGCAGGCTTTGCTGCTGCCTTCAGCCTCAAAACCACCCTTTCCCACTTGGCGCCGCGCCAGGCACAAAAATGGCCATACGGCTGGAGATGGGTCCCCCGCCCAAAGAGCCAGCAGGGAAAACTATGCCTTGTTCTAAAGCTCTTTGGGAACCGCTTGCGTAGCCCCACAGACCTGGGGGCTGCGGGCTTTCCTGCTGCCTTCAGCGTCAAAACCACCCTTTACCACTACGCACCGCGCCAGGCACAAAAATGGCCATACGGCTGGAAATGGGTCCCCCGTCCAAAGAGCCAGCAGGGAAAACTATGCCTTGTTCTAAAGCTCTTTGGGAACCGCTTGCGTAGCCCCACAGACCTGGGGGCTGCAGGCTTTCCTGCTGCCTTCAGCCTCAAAGCCACCCTTTCCCACTTGGCGCCCTATCAGGCACAAAAATGGCCTATGCCTGGAGATGGGTCCCATGCCCAAAGAGCCATCAGGGAAAACTATGCCTTGTTCTAAAGCTCTTTGGGAACCGCTTGCTTGGACCCACAGACCTGGGGGCTGCAGGCTTTCCTGCTGCCTTCAGCCTCAAAACCACCCTTTCCCACTACGCACCGCGCCAGGCACAAAAATGGCCATACGGCTGGAGATGGGTCCCCCGCCCAAAGAGCTAGCAGGGAAAACTATGCCTTGTTCTAAAGCTCTTTGGGAACCACTTGCGTAGCCCCACAGACCTGGGGGCTGTGGGCTTTCCTGCTGCCTTCAGCCTCGACACCACCCTTTCCCACTTGGCGCCGCGCCAAGCACAAATATGGCCATACGGCTGGAGATGGGTCCCCCGCCCAAAGAGCCAGCAGGGAAAACTATGCCTTTTTCTAAAGCTCTTTGGGAACCGCTTGCGTAGCCCCACAGACCTGGGGGTGTGGGCTTTGCTGCTGCCTTCAGCCTCAAAACCACCCTTTCCCGCTTGGCGCCGGGCCAGGCACAAAAATGGCCATACGGCTGGAGATGGGTGCCCCGCCCAAAGAGCCAGCAGGGAAAACTATGCCTTGTTCTAAAGCTCTTTGGGAACCGCTTGCGTAGCCCCACAGACCTGGGGGCTGCGGGCTTTCCTGCTGCCTTCAGCCTCAAAACCACCCTTTCCCACTTGGCGCCGCGCCAGGCACAAAAATGGCCATACGGCTGGAGATGGGTCCCCCGCCCAAAGAGCCAGCAGGGAAAACTATGCCTTGTTCTAAAGCTCTTTGGGAACCGCTTGCGTAGCCCCACAGACCTGGGGGCTGCGGGCTTTCCTGCTGCCTTAAGCCTCGACACCACCCTTTCCCACTTGGCGCCGCGCCAGGCACAAAAATGGCCATACGGCTGGAGATGGGTCCCCCGCCCAGAGAGCCAGCAAGGAAAATTATGCCTTGTTCTAAAGCTCTTTGGGAACCGCTTGCGTAGCCCCACAGACCTGGCGCTGCGGGCTTTCCTGCTGCCTTCAGCCTCAAAGCCACCCTTTCCCACTTGGCGTCGCGCCAGGCACAAAAATGGCCTATGGCTGGAGATGGGTCCCATGCCCAAAGACCCAGCAGGGAAAACTATGCCTTGTTCTAAAGCTCTTTGGGAACCGCTTGCGTAGCCCCACAGACCTGGGGGCTGCAGGCTTTGCTGCTGCCTTCAGCCTCAAAGCCACCCTTTCCCACTTGGCGTCGCGCTAGGCACAAAAATGGCCATACGGCTGGAGATGGGTCCCCCGCCCAGAGAGCCAGCAAGGAAAATTATGCCTTGTTCTAAAGCTCTTTGGGAACCGCTTGCGTAGCCGCACAGACCTGGGGGCTGCGGCCTTTCCTGCTGCCTTCAGCCTCAAAGCCACCCTTTCCCACTTGGCGCCGCATCAGGCACAAAAATGGCCTATGGCTGGAGATGGGTCCCATGCCCAAAGAGCCAGCAAGGAAAATTATGCCTTGTTCTAAAGCTCTTTGGGAACCGCTTGCGTAGCCCCACAGACCTGGGGGCTGCAGGCTTTCCTGCTGCCTTCAGCCTCAAAGCCACCCTTTCCCACTTGGCACTCCATCAGGCAAAAAAATGGCCTATGGCTGGAGATCGGTCCCATGCCCAAAGACCCAGCAAGGAAAACTATGCCTTGTTCTAAAGCTCTTTGGGAACCGCTTGCGTGGCCCCACAGACGTGGGGCCTGCAGGCTTTGCTGCTGCCTTCAGCCTCAAAGCCACCCTTTCCCACTTGGCGCCGCGCTAGGCACAAAAATGGTCTATGGCTGGAGATGGGTCCCCCGCCCAGAGAGCCAGCAGGGAAAACTATGCCTTGTTCTAAAGCTCTTTGGGAACCGCTTGCGTAGCCCTACAGACATGGGGGCTGCGGGCTTTCCTGCTGCCTTCAGCCTCGACACCACCCTTTCCCACTTGGCGCCGTGCCAGGCACAAAAATGGCCATACGGCTGGAGATGGGTCCCCCGCCCAAAGAGCCAGCAGGGAAAACTATGCCTTGTTCTAAAGCTCTTTGGGAACCGCTTGCGTAGCCCCAAAGATCTGGGGGCTGCGGGCTTTCCTGCTGCCTTCAGCCTCGACACCACCCTTTCCCACTTGGCGCCGCGCCAGGCACAAAAATGGCCATACGGCTGGAGATGGGTCCCCCGTCCAAAGAGCCAGCAGGGAAAACTATGCCTTGTTCTAAAGCTCTTTGGGAACCGCTTGCATAGCCCCACAGACCTGGGGGCTGCGGGCTTTCCTGCTGCCTTCAGCCTCAAAACCACCCTTTCCCACTTGGCGCCCCATCAGGCACAAAAATGGCCATACGGCTGGAGATGGGTCCCCCGCCCGAAGAGCCAGCAGGGAAAACTATGCCTTGTTCTAAAGCTATTTGGGAACCACTTGCGTAGCCCCACAGACCTGGGGGCTGCGGGTTTTCCTGCTGCCTTCAACCTCAAAGCCACCCTTTCCCACTTGGCGCCGCATCAGGCACAAAAATGGCCATTACGGCTGGAAATGGGGTCCCATGCCCAAAGGCCCAGCAAGGAAAACTATGCCTTGTTCTAAAGCTCTTTGGGAACCGCTTGCGTAGCCCCACAGACGTGGGGCCTGCAGGCTTTCCTGCTGCCTTCAGCCTCAAAACCACCCTTTCCCACTTGGCGCCGGGCCAGGCACAAAAATTGCCATACGGCTGGAGATGGGTCCCATGCCAAAAGAGCCAGCAGGGAAAACTATGCCTTGTTCTAAGCTCTTTGGGAACCGCTTGCGTAGCCGCACAGACCTGGGGGCTGCAGGCTTTCCTGCTGCCTTCAGCCTCGACAGCACCCTTTCCCACTTGGCGCGGCGCCAGGCACAAAAATGGCCTATGGGTGGAGATGGGTCCCATGCCCAAAGAGCCATCAGGGGAAAACTATGCCTTGTTCTAAAGCTCTTTGGGAACCGCTTGCATAGCCCCACAGACCTGGGGGCTGTGGGCTTTCTGCTGCCTTCAGCCTCGACACCACCCTTTCCCACTTGGCGCCGTGCCAGGCACAAAAATGGCCATACGGCTGGAGATGGGTCCCCCGCCCAAAGAGCCAGCAGGGAAAACTATGCCTTGTTCTAAAGCTCTTTGGGAACCGCTTGCGTAGCCCCACAGACCTGGGGGCTGTGGGCTTTGCTGCTGCCTTCAGCCTCAAAGCCACCCTTTCCCGCTTCGCGCCAGGCCAGGCACAAAAATGCCATACGGCTGGAGATGGGTCCCACGCCCAAAGAGCCAGCAGTGAAAACTACGCCTTGTTCTAAAGCTCTTTGGGAACCGCTTGCGTAGCCACACAGACCTGGGGGCTGCGGGCTTTCCTGCTGCCTTCAGCCTCAAAACCACCCTTTCCCACTTGGCGCCGCGCCAGGCTCAGAAATGGCCATACGGCTGGAGATGGGTCCCCCGCCCAAAGAGCCAGCAGGGAAAACTATGCCTTGTTCTAAAGCTCTTTGGGAACCGCTTGCGTAGCCCCACAGACCTGGGGCTGCAGGCTCTCCTGCTGCCTTCAGCCTCGACACCACCCTTTCCCACTTGGCGCCGCGCTAGGCACAAAAATGGTCTATGGGCTGGAGATGGGTCCCCCGCCCAAAGAGCCAGCAGGGAAAACTAGGCCTTGTTCTAAAGCTCTTTGGGAACCGCTTGCGTAGCCGCACAGACCTGGGGGCTGCAGGCTTTCCTGCTGCCTTCAGACTCGACACCACCCTTTCCCACTTGGCACCGCGCCAGGCACAAAAATGGCCTATGGCTGGAGATGGGTCCCATGCCCAAAGAGCCAGCAGGGAAAACTATGCCTTGTTCTGAAGCTCTTTGGGAACCGCTTGCCTAGCCACACAGACCTTAGGGCTGCAGGCTTTGCTCCTGCCTTCAGCCTCAAAGCCACCCTTTCCCACTTGGCACCGCGCCAGGCACAAAAATGGCCATACGGCTGGAGATGGGTCCCCCGCCCAAAGAGACAGCAGGGAAAACTATGCCTTGTTCTAAAGCTCTTTGGGAACCGCTTGCTTGGCCCCACAGACGTGGGGGCTGCGGGCTTTGCTGCTGCCTTCAGCCTCGACACCACCCTTTCCCACTTGGCGCCGTGCCAGGCACAAAAATGGCCATACGGCTGGAGATGGGTCCCCCGCCCAAAGAGACAGCAGGGAAAACTATGCCTTGTTCTAAAGCTCTTTGGGAACCGCTTGCGTAGCCCCACAGACCTGGGGGCTGCAGGCTTTCCTGCTGCCTTCAGCCTCAAAGCCACCCTTTCCCACTTGGCACTCCATCAGGCAAAAAAATGGCCTATGGCTGGAGATCGGTCCCATGCCCAAAGACCCAGCAAGGAAAACTATGCCTTGTTCTAAAGCTCTTTGGGAACCGCTTGCGTGGCCCCACAGACGTGGGGCCTGCAGGCTTTGCTGCTGCCTTCAGCCTCAAAGCCACCCTTTCCCACTTGGCGCCGCGCTAGGCACAAAAATGGTCTATGGCTGGAGATGGGTCCCCCGCCCAGAGAGCCAGCAGGGAAAACTATGCCTTGTTCTAAAGCTCTTTGGGAACCGCTTGCGTAGCCCTACAGACATGGGGGCTGCGGGCTTTCCTGCTGCCTTCAGCCTCGACACCACCCTTTCCCACTTGGCGCCGTGCCAGGCACAAAAATGGCCATACGGCTGGAGATGGGTCCCCCGCCCAAAGAGCCAGCAGGGAAAACTATGCCTTGTTCTAAAGCTCTTTGGGAACCGCTTGCGTAGCCCCAAAGATCTGGGGGCTGCGGGCTTTCCTGCTGCCTTTAGCCTCGACACCACCCTTTCCCACTGGGCGCCGCGCCAGGCACAAAAATGGCCATACGGCTGGAGATGGGTCCCCCGTCCAAAGAGCCAGCAGGGAAAACTATGCCTTGTTCTAAAGCTCTTTGGGAACCGCTTGCATAGCCCCACAGACCTGGGGGCTGCGGGCTTTGCTGCTGCCTTCAGCCTCAAAGCCACCCTTTCCCACTTGGCGCCCCATCAGGCACAAAAATGGCCATACGGCTGGAGATGGGTCCCCCGCCCGAAGAGCCAGCAGGGAAAACTATGCCTTGTTCTAAAGCTATTTGGGAACCGCTTGCGTAGCCCCACAGACCTGGGGGCTGCGGGTTTTCCTGCTGCCTTCAGCCTCGACAGCACCCTTTCCCACTTGGCGCCGCATCAGGCACAAAAATGGCCATACGGCTGGAAATGGGTCCCATGCCCAAAGGCCCAGCAAGGAAAACTATGCCTTGTTCTAAAGCTCTTTGGGAACCGCTTGCGTAGCCCCACAGACGTGGGGCCTGCAGGCTTTCCTGCTGCCTTCAGCCTCAAAACCACCCTTTCCCACTTGGCGCCGGGCCAGGCACAAAAATTGCCATACGGCTGGAGATGGGTCCCATGCCAAAAGAGCCAGCAGGGAAAACTATGCCTTGTTCTAAAGCTCTTTGGGAACCGCTTGCGTAGCCGCACAGACCTGGGGGCTGCAGGCTTTCCTGCTGCCTTCAGCCTCGACAGCACCCTTTCCCACTTGGCGCGGCGCCAGGCACAAAAATGGCCTATGGGTGGAGATGGGTCCCATGCCCAAAGAGCCATCAGGGAAAACTATGCCTTGTTCTAAAGCTCTTTGGGAACCGCTTGCATAGCCCCACAGACCTGGGGGCTGTGGGCTTTCCTGCTGCCTTCAGCCTCGACACCACCCTTTCCCACTTGGCGCCGTGCCAGGCACAAAAATGGCCATACGGCTGGAGATGGGTCCCCCGCCCAAAGAGCCAGCAGGGAAAACTATGCCTTGTTCTAAAGCTCTTTGGGAACCGCTTGCGTAGCCCCACAGACCTGGGGGCTGTGGGCTTTGCTGCTGCCTTCAGCCTCAAAGCCACCCTTTCCCGCTTCGCGCCAGGCCAGGCACAAAAATGGCCATACGGCTGGAGATGGGTCCCACGCCCAAAGAGCCAGCAGTGAAAACTACGCCTTGTTCTAAAGCTCTTTGGGAACCGCTTGCGTAGCCACACAGACGTGGGGGCTGCGGGCTTTCCTGCTGCCTTCAGCCTCAAAACCACCATTTCCCACTTGGCGCCGCGCCAGGCTCAAAAATGGCCATACGGCTGGAGATGGGTCCCCCGCCCAAAGAGCCAGCAGGGAAAACTATGCCTTGTTCTAAAGCTCTTTGGGAACCGCTTGCGTAGCCCCACAGACCTGGGGGCTGCAGGCTCTCCTGCTGCCTTCAGCCTCGACACCACCCTTTCCCACTTGGCGCCGCGCTAGGCACAAAAATGGTCTATGGCTGGAGATGGGTCCCCCGCCCAAAGAGCCAGCAGGGAAAACTAGGCCTTGTTCTAAAGCTCTTTGGGAACCGCTTGCGTAGCCGCACAGACCTGGGGGCTGCAGGCTTTCCTGCTGCCTTCAGCGTCAAAACCACCCTTTCCCACTACGCACCGCGCCAGGCACAAAAATGGCCTATGGCTGGAGATGGGTCCCATGCCCAAAGACCCAGCAAGGAAAACTATGCATTGTTCTAAAGCTCTTTGGGAACCGCTTGCGTAGCCCCACAGACCTGGGGGCTGCAGGCTTTCCTGCTGCCTTCAGACTCGACACCACCCTTTCCCACTTGGCACCGCGCCAGGCACAAAAATGGCCTATGGCTGGAGATGGGTCCCATGCCCAAAGAGCCAGCAGGGAAAACTATGCCTTGTTCTGAAGCTCTTTGGGAACCGCTTGCGTAGCCACACAGACCTTAGGGCTGCAGGCTTTGCTCCTGCCTTCAGCCTCAAAGCCACCCTTTCCCACTTGGCACCGCGCCAGGCACAAAAATGGCCATACGGCTGGAGATGGGTCCCCCGCCCAAAGAGACAGCAGGGAAAACTATGCCTTGTTCTAAAGCTCTTTGGGAACCGCTTGCGTAGCCCTACAGACCTGGGGGCTGCGGGCTTTGCTGCTGCCTTCAGCCTCGACACCACCCTTTCCCACTTGGCGCCGTGCCAGGCACAAAAATGGCCATACGGCTGGAGATGGGTCCCCCGCCCAAAGAGCCAGCAGGGAAAACTATGCCTTGTTCTAAAGCTCTTTGGGAACCGCTTGCGTAGCCCCACAGACCTGGGGGCTGCGGGCTTTGCTGCTGCCTTCAGCCTCAAAACCACCCTTTCCCACTACGCACCGCGCCAGGCATAAAAATAGCCATACGACTGGAGATGGGTCCCCCGCCCAAAGAGCCAGCAGGGAAAACTATGCCTTGTTCTAAAGCTCTTTGGGAACCGCTTGCATAGCCCCACAGACCTGGGGGCTGCAGGCTTTGCTGCTGCCTTCAGCCTCGACAGCACCCTTTCCCACTTGGCGCCGTGCCAGGCACAAAAATGGCCTATGGCTGGAGATGGGTCCCATGCCCAAAGAGCCAGCAGGGAAAACTATGCCTTGTTCTAAAGCTCTTTGGGAACCGCTTGCTTGGCCCCACAGACCTGGGGGCTGCAGGCTTTGCTGCTGCCTTCAGCCTCAAAACCACCCTTTCCCACTTGGCGCCGCGCCAGGCACAAAAATGGCCATACGGCTGGAGATGGGTCCCCCGCCCAAAGAGCCAGCAGGGAAAACTATGCCTTGTTCTAAAGCTCTTTGGGAACCGCTTGCGTAGCCCCACAGACCTGGGGGCTGCGGGCTTTCCTGCTGCCTTCAGCGTCAAAACCACCCTTTACCACTACGCACCGCGCCAGGCACAAAAATGGCCATACGGCTGGAAATGGGTCCCCCGTCCAAAGAGCCAGCAGGGAAAACTATGCCTTGTTCTAAAGCTCTTTGGGAACCGCTTGCGTAGCCCCACAGACCTGGGGGCTGCAGGCTTTCCTGCTGCCTTCAGCCTCAAAGCCACCCTTTCCCACTTGGCGCCCTATCAGGCACAAAAATGGCCTATGCCTGGAGATGGGTCCCATGCCCAAAGAGCCATCAGGGAAAACTATGCCTTGTTCTAAAGCTCTTTGGGAACCGCTTGCTTGGACCCACAGACCTGGGGGCTGCAGGCTTTCCTGCTGCCTTCAGCCTCAAAACCACCCTTTCCCACTACGCACCGCGCCAGGCACAAAAATGGCCATACGGCTGGAGATGGGTCCCCCGCCCAAAGAGCTAGCAGGGAAAACTATGCCTTGTTCTAAAGCTCTTTGGGAACCACTTGCGTAGCCCCACAGACCTGGGGGCTGTGGGCTTTCCTGCTGCCTTCAGCCTCGACACCACCCTTTCCCACTTGGCGCCGCGCCAAGCACAAAAATGGCCATACGGCTGGAGATGGGTCCCCCGCCCAAAGAGCCAGCAGGGAAAACTATGCCTTTTTCTAAAGCTCTTTGGGAACCGCTTGCGTAGCCCCACAGACCTGGGGGTGTGGGCTTTGCTGCTGCCTTCAGCCTCAAAACCACCCTTTCCCGCTTGGCGCCGGGCCAGGCACAAAAATGGCCATACGGCTGGAGATGGGTGCCCCGCCCAAAGAGCCAGCAGGGAAAACTATGCCTTGTTCTAAAGCTCTTTGGGAACCGCTTGCGTAGCCCCACAGACCTGGGGGCTGCGGGCTTTCCTGCTGCCTTCAGCCTCAAAACCACCCTTTCCCACTTGGCGCCGCGCCAGGCACAAAAATGGCCATACGGCTGGAGATGGGTCCCCCGCCCAAAGAGCCAGCAGGGAAAACTATGCCTTGTTCTAAAGCTCTTTGGGAACCGCTTGCGTAGCCCCACAGACCTGGGGGCTGCGGGCTTTCCTGCTGCCTTAAGCCTCGACACCACCCTTTCCCACTTGGCGCCGCGCCAGGCACAAAAATGGCCATACGGCTGGAGATGGGTCCCCCGCCCAGAGAGCCAGCAAGGAAAATTTTGCCTTGTTCTAAAGCTCTTTGGGAACCGCTTGCGTAGCCCCACAGACCTGGCGCTGCGGGCTTTCCTGCTGCCTTCAGCCTCAAAGCCACCCTTTCCCACTTGGCGTCGCGCCAGGCACAAAAATGGCCTATGGCTGGAGATGGGTCCCATGCCCAAAGACCCAGCAGGGAAAACTATGCCTTGTTCTAAAGCTCTTTGGGAACCGCTTGCGTAGCCCCACAGACCTGGGGGCTGCAGGCTTTGCTGCTGCCTTCAGCCTCAAAGCCACCCTTTCCCACTTGGCGTCGCGCTAGGCACAAAAATGGCCATACGGCTGGAGATGGGTCCCCCGCCCAGAGAGCCAGCAAGGAAAATTATGCCTTGTTCTAAAGCTCTTTGGGAACCGCTTGCGTAGCCGCACAGACCTGGGGGCTGCGGCCTTTCCTGCTGCCTTCAGCCTCAAAGCCACCCTTTCCCACTTGGCGCCGCATCAGGCACAAAAATGGCCTATGGCTGGAGATGGGTCCCATGCCCAAAGAGCCTGCAAGGAAAATTATGCCTTGTTCTAAAGCTCTTTGGGAACCGCTTGCGTAGCCCCACAGACCTGGGGGCTGCAGGCTTTCCTGCTGCCTTCAGCCTCAAAGCCACCCTTTCCCACTTGGCACTCCATCAGGCAAAAAAATGGCCTATGGCTGGAGATCGGTCCCATGCCCAAAGACCCAGCAAGGAAAACTATGCCTTGTTCTAAAGCTCTTTGGGAACCGCTTGCGTGGCCCCACAGACGTGGGGCCTGCAGGCTTTGCTGCTGCCTTCAGCCTCAAAGCCACCCTTTCCCACTTGGCGCCGCGCTAGGCACAAAAATGGTCTATGGCTGGAGATGGGTCCCCCGCCCAGAGAGCCAGCAGGGAAAACTATGCCTTGTTCTAAAGCTCTTTGGGAACCGCTTGCGTAGCCCTACAGACATGGGGGCTGCGGGCTTTCCTGCTGCCTTCAGCCTCGACACCACCCTTTCCCACTTGGCGCCGTGCCAGGCACAAAAATGGCCATACGGCTGGAGATGGGTCCCCCGCCCAAAGAGCCAGCAGGGAAAACTATGCCTTGTTCTAAAGCTCTTTGGGAACCGCTTGCGTAGCCCCAAAGATCTGGGGGCTGCGGGCTTTCCTGCTGCCTTCAGCCTCGACACCACCCTTTCCCACTTGGCGCCGCGCCAGGCACAAAAATGGCCATACGGCTGGAGATGGGTCCCCCGTCCAAAGAGCCAGCAGGGAAAACTATGCCTTGTTCTAAAGCTCTTTGGGAACCGCTTGCATAGCCCCACAGACCTGGGGGCTGCGGGCTTTCCTGCTGCCTTCAGCCTCAAAACCACCCTTTCCCACTTGGCGCCCCATCAGGCACAAAAATGGCCATACGGCTGGAGATGGGTCCCCCGCCCGAAGAGCCAGCAGGGAAAACTATGCCTTGTTCTAAAGCTATTTGGGAACCACTTGCGTAGCCCCACAGACCTGGGGGCTGCGGGTTTTCCTGCTGCCTTCAACCTCAAAGCCACCCTTTCCCACTTGGCGCCGCATCAGGCACAAAAATGGCCATACGGCTGGAAATGGGTCCCATGCCCAAAGGCCCAGCAAGGAAAACTATGCCTTGTTCTAAAGCTCTTTGGGAACCGCTTGCGTAGCCCCACAGACGTGGGGCCTGCAGGCTTTCCTGCTGCCTTCAGCCTCAAAACCACCCTTTCCCACTTGGCCCCGGGCCAGGCACAAAAATTGCCATACGGCTGGAGATGGGTCCCATGCCAAAAGAGCCAGCAGGGAAAACTATGCCTTGTTCTAAAGCTCTTTGGGAACCGCTTGCGTAGCCGCACAGACCTGGGGGCTGCAGGCTTTCCTGCTGCCTTCAGCCTCGACAGCACCCTTTCCCACTTGGCGCGGCGCCAGGCACAAAAATGGCCTATGGGTGGAGATGGGTCCCATGCCCAAAGAGCCATCAGGGAAAACTATGCCTTGTTCTAAAGCTCTTTGGGAACCGCTTGCATAGCCCCACAGACCTGGGGGCTGTGGGCTTTCCTGCTGCCTTCAGCCTCGACACCACCCTTTCCCACTTGGCGCCGTGCCAGGCACAAAAATGGCCATACGGCTGGAGATGGGTCCCCCGCCCAAAGAGCCAGCAGGGAAAACTATGCCTTGTTCTAAAGCTCTTTGGGAACCGCTTGCGTAGCCCCACAGACCTGGGGGCTGTGGGCTTTCCTGCTGCCTTCAGCCTCAAAGCCACCCTTTCCCGCTTCGCGCCAGGCCAGGCACAAAAATGGCCATACGGCTGGAGATGGGTCCCACGCCCAAAGAGCCAGCAGTGAAAACTACGCCTTGTTCTAAAGCTCTTTGGGAACCGCTTGCGTAGCCACACAGACCTGGGGGCTGCGGGCTTTCCTGCTGCCTTCAGCCTCAAAACCACCCTTTCCCACTTGGCGCCGCGCCAGGCTCAAAAATGGCCATACGGCTGGAGATGGGTCCCCCGCCCAAAGAGCCAGCAGGGAAAACTATGCCTTGTTCTAAAGCTCTTTGGGAACCGCTTGCGTAGCCCCACAGACCTGGGGGCTGCAGGCTCTCCTGCTGCCTTCAGCCTCGACACCACCCTTTCCCACTTGGCGCCGCGCTAGGCACAAAAATGGTCTATGGCTGGAGATGGGTCCCCCGCCCAAAGAGCCAGCAGGGAAAACTAGGCCTTGTTCTAAAGCTCTTTGGGAACCGCTTGCGTAGCCGCACAGACCTGGGGGCTGCAGGCTTTCCTGCTGCCTTCAGACTCGACACCACCCTTTCCCACTTGGCACCGCGCCAGGCACAAAAATGGCCTATGGCTGGAGATGGGTCCCATGCCCAAAGAGCCAGCAGGGAAAACTATGCCTTGTTCTGAAGCTCTTTGGGAACCGCTTGCCTAGCCACAAAGACCTTAGGGCTGCAGGCTTTGCTCCTGCCTTCAGCCTCAAAGCCACCCTTTCCCACTTGGCACCGCGCCAGGCACAAAAATGGCCATACGGCTGGAGATGGGTCCCCCGCCCAAAGAGACAGCAGGGAAAACTATGCCTTGTTCTAAAGCTCTTTGGGAACCGCTTGCTTGGCCCCACAGACGTGGGGGCTGCGGGCTTTGCTGCTGCCTTCAGCCTCGACACCACCCTTTCCCACTTGGCGCCGTGCCAGGCACAAAAATGGCCATACGGCTGGAGATGGGTCCCCCGCCCAAAGAGACAGCAGGGAAAACTATGCCTTGTTCTAAAGCTCTTTGGGAACCGCTTGCGTAGCCCCACAGACCTGGGGGCTGCAGGCTTTCCTGCTGCCTTCAGCCTCAAAGCCACCCTTTCCCACTTGGCACTCCATCAGGCAAAAAAATGGCCTATGGCTGGAGATCGGTCCCATGCCCAAAGACCCAGCAAGGAAAACTATGCCTTGTTCTAAAGCTCTTTGGGAACCGCTTGCGTGGCCCCACAGACGTGGGGCCTGCAGGCTTTGCTGCTGCCTTCAGCCTCAAAGCCACCCTTTCCCACTTGGCGCCGCGCTAGGCACAAAAATGGTCTATGGCTGGAGATGGGTCCCCCGCCCAGAGAGCCAGCAGGGAAAACTATGCCTTGTTCTAAAGCTCTTTGGGAACCGCTTGCGTAGCCCTACAGACATGGGGGCTGCGGGCTTTCCTGCTGCCTTCAGCCTCGACACCACCCTTTCCCACTTGGCGCCGTGCCAGGCACAAAAATGGCCATACGGCTGGAGATGGGTCCCCCGCCCAAAGAGCCAGCAGGGAAAACTATGCCTTGTTCTAAAGCTCTTTGGGAACCGCTTGCGTAGCCCCAAAGATCTGGGGGCTGCGGGCTTTCCTGCTGCCTTTAGCCTCGACACCACCCTTTCCCACTGGGCGCCGCGCCAGGCACAAAAATGGCCATACGGCTGGAGATGGGTCCCCCGTCCAAAGAGCCAGCAGGGAAAACTATGCCTTGTTCTAAAGCTCTTTGGGAACCGCTTGCATAGCCCCACAGACCTGGGGGCTGCGGGCTTTGCTGCTGCCTTCAGCCTCAAAGCCACCCTTTCCCACTTGGCGCCCCATCAGGCACAAAAATGGCCATACGGCTGGAGATGGGTCCCCCGCCCGAAGAGCCAGCAGGGAAAACTATGCCTTGTTCTAAAGCTATTTGGGAACCACTTGCGTAGCCCCACAGACCTGGGGGCTGCGGGTTTTCCTGCTGCCTTCAGGCTCGACAGCACCCTTTCCCACTTGGCGCCGCATCAGGCACAAAAATGGCCATACGGCTGGAAATGGGTCCCATGCCCAAAGGCCCAGCAAGGAAAACTATGCCTTGTTCTAAAGCTCTTTGGGAACCGCTTGCGTAGCCCCACAGACGTGGGGCCTGCAGGCTTTCCTGCTGCCTTCAGCCTCAAAACCACCCTTTCCCACTTGGCGCCGGGCCAGGCACAAAAATTGCCATACGGCTGGAGATGGGTCCCATGCCAAAAGAGCCAGCAGGGAAAACTATGCCTTGTTCTAAAGCTCTTTGGGAACCGCTTGCGTAGCCGCACAGACCTGGGGGCTGCAGGCTTTCCTGCTGCCTTCAGCCTCGACAGCACCCTTTCCCACTTGGCGCGGCGCCAGGCACAAAAATGGCCTATGGGTGGAGATGGGTCCCATGCCCAAAGAGCCATCAGGGAAAACTATGCCTTGTTCTAAAGCTCTTTGGGAACCGCTTGCATAGCCCCACAGACCTGGGGGCTGTGGGCTTTCCTGCTGCCTTCAGCCTCGACACCACCCTTTCCCACTTGGCGCCGTGCCAGGCACAAAAATGGCCATACGGCTGGAGATGGGTCCCCCGCCCAAAGAGCCAGCAGGGAAAACTATGCCTTGTTCTAAAGCTCTTTGGGAACCGCTTGCGTAGCCCCACAGACCTGGGGGCTGTGGGCTTTGCTGCTGCCTTCAGCCTCAAAGCCACCCTTTCCCGCATCGCGCCAGGCCAGGCACAAAAATGGCCATACGGCTGGAGATGGGTCCCACGCCCAAAGAGCCAGCAGTGAAAACTACGCCTTGTTCTAAAGCTCTTTGGGAACCGCTTGCGTAGCCACACAGACGTGGGGGCTGCGGGCTTTCCTGCTGCCTTCAGCCTCAAAACCACCATTTCCCACTTGGCGCCGCGCCAGGCTCAAAAATGGCCATACGGCTGGAGATGGGTCCCCCGCCCAAAGAGCCAGCAGGGAAAACTATGCCTTGTTCTAAAGCTCTTTGGGAACCGCTTGCGTAGCCCCACAGACCTGGGGGCTGCAGGCTCTCCTGCTGCCTTCAGCCTCGACACCACCCTTTCCCACTTGGCGCCGCGCTAGGCACAAAAATGGTCTATGGCTGGAGATGGGTCCCCCGCCCAAAGAGCCAGCAGGGAAAACTAGGCCTTGTTCTAAAGCTCTTTGGGAACCGCTTGCGTAGCCGCACAGACCTGGGGGCTGCAGGCTTTCCTGCTGCCTTCAGCGTCAAAACCACCCTTTCCCACTACGCACCGCGCCAGGCACAAAAATGGCCTATGGCTGGAGATGGGTCCCATGCCCAAAGACCCAGCAAGGAAAACTATGCATTGTTCTAAAGCTCTTTGGGAACCGCTTGCGTAGCCCCACAGACCTGGGGGCTGCAGGCTTTCCTGCTGCCTTCAGACTCGACACCACCCTTTCCCACTTGGCACCGCGCCAGGCACAAAAATGGCCTATGGCTGGAGATGGGTCCCATGCCCAAAGAGCCAGCAGGGAAAACTATGCCTTGTTCTGAAGCTCTTTGGGAACCGCTTGCGTAGCCACACAGACCTTAGGGCTGCAGGCTTTGCTCCTGCCTTCAGCCTCAAAGCCACCCTTTCCCACTTGGCACCGCGCCAGGCACAAAAATGGCCATACGGCTGGAGATGGGTCCCCCGCCCAAAGAGACAGCAGGGAAAACTATGCCTTGTTCTAAAGCTCTTTGGGAACCGCTTGCGTAGCCCTACAGACCTGGGGGCTGCGGGCTTTGCTGCTGCCTTCAGCCTCGACACCACCCTTTCCCACTTGGCGCCGTGCCAGGCACAAAAATGGCCATACGGCTGGAGATGGGTCCCCCGCCCAAAGAGCCAGCAGGGAAAACTATGCCTTGTTCTAAAGCTCTTTGGGAACCGCTTGCGTAGCCCCACAGACCTGGGGGCTGCGGGCTTTCCTGCTGCCTTCAGCCTCGACACCACCCTTTCCCACTTGGCGCCGCGCTAGGCACAAAAATGGCCATACGGCTGGAGATGGGTCCCCCGCCCAAAGAGCCAGCAGGGAAAACTATGCCTTGTTCTAAAGCTCTTTGGGAACCGCTTGCGTAGCCCCACAGACCTGGGGGCTGCGGGCTTTCCTGCTGCCTTCAGCGTCAAAACCACCCTTTCCCACTACGCACCGCGCCAGGCACAAAAATGGCCATACGGCTGGAGATGGGTCCCCCGCCCAAAGAGCCAGCAGGGAAAACTATGCCTTGTTCTAAAGCTCTTTGGGAACCGCTTGCGTAGCCCCACAGACCTGGGGCTGCAGGCTTTCCTGCTGCCTTCAGCCTCAAAGCCACCCTTTCCCACTTGGCGCCCTATCAGGCACAAAAATGGCCTATGGCTGGAGATGGGTCCCATGCCCAAAGAGCCATCAGGGAAAACTATGCCTTGTTCTAAAGCTCTTTGGGAACCGCTTGCTTGGCCCCACAGACCTGGGGGCTGCAGGCTTTCCTGCTGCCTTCAGCCTCAAAACCATCCTTTCCCACTACGCACCGCGCCAGGCAGAAAAATGGCCTATGGCTGGAGATGGGTCCCATGCCCTAAGAGCTAGCAGGGAAAACTATGCCTTGTTCTAAAGCTCTTTGGGAACCGCTTGCGTAGCCCCACAGACCTTAGGGCTGCAGGCTTTGCTCCTGCCTTCAACCTCAAAGCCACCCTTTCCCACTTGGCGCCGCGCCAGGCTCAAAAATGGCCATACGGCTGGAGATGGGTCCCCCGCCCAAAGAGCCAGCAGGGAAAACTATGCCTTGTTCTAAAGCTCTTTGGGAACCGCTTGCGTAGCCCTACAGACCTGGGGGCTGCGGGCTTTGCTGCTGCCTTCAGCCTCGACACCACCCTTTCCCACTTGGCGCTGTGCCAGGCACAAAAATGGCCATACGGCTGGAGATGGGTCCCCCGCCCAAAGAGCCAGCAGGGAAAACTATGCCTTCTTCTAAAGCTCTTTGGGAACCGCTTGCGTAGCCCCACAGACCTGGGGGCTGCGGGCTTTCCTGCTGCCTTCAGCCTCAAAGCCACCCTTTCCCACTTGGCGCCGCGCCAGGCACAAAAATGGCCATACGGCTGGAGATGGGTCCCCCGCCCAAAGAGCCAGCAGGGAAAATTATGCCTTGTTCTAAAGCTCTTTGGGAACCGCTTGCGTAGCCCCACAGACCTGGGGGCTACAGGCTTTGCTGCTGCCTTCAGCCTCAAAGCCACCCTTTTCCACTGGACGCCGCATCAGGCACAAAAATGGCCATATGGCTGGAGATGGGTCCCCTGCCCAAAGAGCCAGCAAGGAAAACTATGCCTTGTTCTAAAGCTCTTTGGGAACCACTTGCGTAGCTCCACAGACCTGGGAGCTGCGGGCTTTCCTGCTGCCTTCAGCCTCGACACCACCCTTTCCCACTGGGCGCCACGCCAGGCACAAAAATGGCCATACGGCTGGAGATGGGTCCCCCGCCCAAGGAGCCAGCACGGAAAACTATGCCTTGTTCTAAAGCTCTTTGGGAACCGCTTGCGTAGCCCCACAGACCTGGGGGCTGCAGGCTTTCCTGCTGCCTTCAACCTCGACACCACCCTTTCCCACTTGGCGTCGCGCCAGGCACAAAAATGGCCTATGGCTGGAGATGGGTCCCCCGCCCAAAGAGCCAGCAGGGAAAACTATGCCTTGTTCTAAAGCTCTTTGGGAACCGCTTGCTTGGCCCCACAGACCTGGGGGCTGCAGGCTCTCCTGCTGCCTTCAGCCTCAAAGCCACCCTTTCCCACTTGGCGTCGCGCCAGGCAAAAAAAATGGCCTATGGCTGGAGATGGGTCCCCCGACCAAAGAACAAGCAGGGAAAACTATGCCTTGTTCTAAAGCTCTTTGGGAACCGCTTGCGTAGCCGCACACACCTGGGGGCTGTGGGCTTTCCTTCTGCCTTCATGTTCGACAACACCCTTCCCACTTGGCGCCGCGCCAGGCACAAAAATGGCCATACGGCTGGAGATGGGTCCCCCGCCCAAAGAGCCAGCAGGGAAAACTATGCCTTGTTCTAAAGCTCTTTGGGAACAGCTTGCGTAGCCCCACAGACCTGGGGGCTGCAGGCTTTCCTGCTGCCTTCACCCTCAAAACCACCCTTTCCCACTTGGCAATGCGCCAGGCACAAAAATGGCCTATGGCTGGAGATGGGTCTCCAGACCAAGGAGCCAGCAGGGAAAACTATGCCTTGTTCTAAAGCTCTTTGGGAACCGCTTCCATAGCCCCACAGACCTGGGGGCTGCAGGCTTTGCTGCTGCCTTCAGCCTCGACACCACCCTTTCCCACTTGGCGCCGCGCCAGGCACAAAAATGGCCATACGGCTGGAGATGGGTCCCCCGCCCAAAGAGCCAGCAGGGAAAACTATGCCTTGTTCTAAAGCTCTTTGGGAACCGCTTGCGTAGCCGCACAGACCTGGGGGCTGCGGGCTTTCCTGCTGCCTTCAGCGTCAAAACCACCCTTTACCACTACGCACCGCGCCAGGCACAAAAATGGCCATACGGCTGGAAATGGGTCCCCCGTCCAAAGAGCCAGCAGGGAAAACTATGCCTTGTTCTAAAGCTCTTTGGGAACCGCTTGCGTAGCCCCACAGACCTGGGGGCTGCAGGCTTTCCTGCTGCCTTCAACCTCAAAGCCACCCTTTCCCACTTTGCGCCCTATCAGGCACAAAAATGGCCTATGGATGGAGATGGGTCCCATGCCCAAAGAGCCAGCAGGGAAAACTATGCCTTGTTCTAAAGCTCTTTGGGAACCGCTTGCTTGGCCCCACAGACCTGGGGGCTGCAGGCTTTCCTCCTGCCTTCAGCCTCAAAACCACCCTTTCCCACTACGCACCGCGCCAGGCACAAAAATGGCCATACGGCTGGAGATGGGTCCCCCGCCCAAAGAGCTAGCAGGGAAAACTATGCCTTGTTCTAAAGCTCTTTGGGAACCACTTGCGTAGCCCCACAGACCTGGGGGCTGTGGGCTTTCCTGCTGCCTTCAGCCTCGACATCACCCTTTCCCACTTGGCGCCGCGCCAAGCACAAAAATGGCCATACGGCTGGAGATGGGTCCCCCGCCCAAAGAGCCAGCAGGGAAAACTATGCCTTGTTCTAAAGCTCTTTGGGAACCGCTTGCGTAGCCCCACAGACCTGGGGGCTGCGGGCTTTCCTGCTGCCTTCAGCCTCGACACCACCCTTTCCCACTTGGCGCCGGGCCAGGGACAAAAATGGCCATACGGCTGGAGATGGGTCCCCCGCCCAGAGAGCCAGCAAGGAAAATTATGCCTTGTTCTAAAGCTCTTTGGGAACCGCTTGCGTAGCCGCACAGACCTGGGGGCTGCGGGCTTTCCTGCTGCCTTCAGCCTCAAAGCCACCCTTTCCCACTTGGCGTCGCGCCAGGCACAAAAATGGCCTATGGCTGGAGATGGGTCCCATGCCCAAAGACCCAGCAGGGAAAACTATGCCTTGTTCTAAAGCTCTTTGGGAACCGCTTGCTTGGCCCCACAGACCTGGGGGCTGCAGGCTTTGCTGCTGCCTTCAGCCTCAAAGCCACCCTTTCCCACTTGGCGTCGTGCTAGGCACAAAAATGGCCATACGGCTGGAGATGGGTCCCCCGCCCAGAGAGCCAGCAAGGAAAATTATGCCTTGTTCTAAAGCTCTTTGGGAACCGCTTGCGTAGCCGCACAGACCTGGGGGCTGCGGGCTTTCCTGCTGCCTTCAGCCTCAAAGCCACCCTTTCCCACTTGGCGCCGCATCAGGCACAAAAATGGCCTATGGCTGGAGATGGGTCCCATGCCCAAAGAGCCAGCAAGGAAAACTATGCCTTGTTCTAAAGCTCTTTGGGAACCGCTTGCGTAGCCCCACAGACCTGGGGGCTGCAGGCTTTCCTGCTGCCTTCAGCCTCAAAGCCACCCTTTCCCACTTGGCACTCCATCAGGCAAAAAAATGGCCTATGGCTGGAGATCGGTCCCATGCCCAAAGACCCAGCAAGGAAAACTATGCCTTGTTCTAAAGCTCTTTGGGAACCGCTTGCGTAGCCCCACAGACCTGGGGGCTGCGGGCTTTCCTGCTGCCTTCAGCCTCAAAACCACCCTTTCCCACTTGGCGCCGCGCCAGGCACAAAAATGGCCTATGGCTGGAGATGGGTCCCCCGCCCAAAGAGCCAGCAGGGAAAACTATGCCTTGTTCTAAAGCTCTTTGGGAACCGCTTGCGTAGCCCCACACACCTGGGGGCTGTGGGCTTTCCTTCTGCCTTCATGTTCGACAACACCCTTTCCCACTTGGCGCCGCGCCAGGCACAAAAATGGCCATACGGCTGGAGATGGGTCCCCCGCCCAAAGAGCCAGCAGGGAAAACTATGCCTTGTTCTAAAGCTCTTTGGGAACCGCTTGCGTAGCCCCACAGACCTGGGGGCTGCAGGCTTTCCTGCTGCCTTCAGGCTCGACAGCACCCTTTCCCACTTGGCACTGCGCCAGGCACAAAAATGGCCTATGGCTGGAGATGGGTCCCCCGCCCAAAGAACAAGCAGCGGAAACTATGCCTTGTTCTAAAGCTCTTTGGGAACCGCTTGCATAGCCTAAGAGACTTGGGGGCTGCAGACTTTCCTGCTGCCTTCAGCCTCAAAGCCACCCTTTCCCATTTGGCGCCGCGGTAGGAACAAAAATGGCCATACGGCTGGAGATGGGTTCCATGCCCAAAGAGCCAGCAGGGAAAACTATGCCTTGTTCTAAAGCTCTTTGGGAACCGCTTGCGTAGCCCTACAGACCTGGGGGCTTCGGGCTTTGCTGCTGCCTTCAGCCTCGACACCACCCTTTCCCACTTGGCGCCGGGCCAGGCACAAAAATGGCCTATGGCTGGAGATGGGTCCCATGCCCAAAGAGCCAGCAAGGAAAACTATGCCTTCTTCTAAAGCTCTTTGGGAACCGCTTGCGTAGCCCCACAGACCTGGGGGCTGCGGGCTTTCCTGCTGCCTTCAGCCTCAAAGCCACCCTTTCCCACTACGCACCGCGCCAGGCACAAAAATGGCCTATGACTGGAGATGGGTCCCATGCCCAAAGAGCCATCACGGAAAACTATGCCTTGTTCTAAAGCTCTTTGGGAACAGCTTCCTTGGCCCCACAGAGCTGTGGTCTGCAGGCTTTCCTGCTGCCTTCAGCCTCAAAACCACCCTTTCACACTACGCACCGCGCCAGGCACAAAAATGGCCATACGGCTGGAGATGGGTCCCCCGCCCAAAGAGCCAGCAGGGAAAACTATGCCTTGTTCTAAAGCTCTTTGGGAACCGCTTGCGTAGCCCCACAGACCTGGGGGCTGCAGGCTTTCCTGCTGCCTTCAGACTCGACACCACCCATTCCCACTTGGCGCCGCGCCAGGCACAAAAATGGCCATACGGCTGGAGATGGGTCCCCCGCCCAAAGAACAAGCAGGGAAAACTATGATTTGTTCTAAAGCTCTTTGGGAACTGCTTGCGTAGCCCCACAGACCTGGGGGCTGCGGGCTTTCCTGCTGCCTTCAGACTCGACACCACCCTTTCCCACTTGGCACCGCGCCAGGCACAAAAATGGCCATACAGCTGGAGATGGGTCCCCCGCCCAAAGAGCCAGCAGGGAAAACTATGCCTTGTTCTAAAGCTCTTTGGGAACCGCTTGCGTAGCCCCACAGACCTGGGGGCTGCAGGCTTTGCTGCTGCCTTCAACCTCAAAGCCACCCTTTTCCACTGGACACCGCATCAGGCACAAAAATGGCCATATGGCTGGAGATGGGTCCCCTGCCCAAAGAGCCAGCAAGGAAAACTATGCCTTGTTCTAAAGCTCTTTGGGAACCACTTGCGTAGCTCCACAGACCTGGGAGCTGCGGGCTTTCCTGCTGCCTTCAGCCTCGACACCACCCTTTCCCACTGGGCGCCGCGCCAGGCACAAAAATGGCCATACGGCTGGAGATGGGTCCCCCGCCCAAGGAGCCAGCACGGAAAACTATGCCTTGTTCTAAAGCTCTTTGGGAACCGCTTGCGTAGCCCCACAGACCTGGGGGCTGCAGGCTTTCCTGCTGCCTTCAACCTCGACACCACCCTTTCCCACTTGGCGTCGCGCCAGGCACAAAAATGGCCTATGGCTGGAGATGGGTCCCCCGCCCAAAGAGCCAGCAGGGAAAACTATGCCTTGTTCTAAAGCTCTTTGGGAACCGCTTTCGTAGCCGCACAGACCTGGGGGCTGTGGGCTTTCCTGCTGCCTTCATGTTCGACAACACCCTTTCCCACTTGGCGCCGCGCCAGGCACAAAAATGGCCATACGGCTGGAGATGGGTCCCCCGCCCAAAGAGCCAGCAGGGAAAACTATGCCTTGTTCTAAAGCTCTTTGGGAACCGCTTGCATAGCCTAAGAGACTTGGGGGCTGCAGACTTTCCTGCTGCCTTCAGCCTCAAAGCCACCCTTTCCCACTACGCACCGCGCCAGGCACAAAAATGGCCTATGGCTGGAGATGGGTCCCATGCCCAAAGAGCCATCACGGAAAACTATGCCTTGTTCTAAAGCTCTTTGGGAACAGCTTCCTTGGCCCCACAGAGCTGTGGGCTGCAGGCTTTCCTGCTGCCTTCAGCCTCAAAACCACCCTTTCACACTACGCACTGCGCCAGGCACAAAAATGGCCATACGGCTGGAGATGGGTCCCCCGCCCAAAGAGCCAGCAGGGAAAACTATGCCTTGTTCTAAAGCTCTTTGGGAACCGCTTGCGTAGCCCCACAGACCTGGGGGCTGTGGGCTTTCCTGCTGCCTTCAGCCTCGACACCACCCTTTCCCACTTGGCGCCGGGCCAGGCACAAAAATGGCCATACGGCTGGAGATGGGTCCCCCGCCCAAAGAGCCAGCAGGGAAAACTATGCCTTGTTCTAAAGCTCTTTGGGAACCGCTTGCGTAGCCCCACAGACCTGGGGGCTGCAGGCTTTCCTGCTGCCTTCAGCCTCGACACCACCCTTTCCCACTTGGCCCCGCGCCAGGCACAAAAATGGCCTATGGCTGGATATGGGTCCCCCCGCCCAAAGAGCCAGCAGGGAAAACTATGCCTTGTTCTAAAGCTCTTTGGGAAACGCTTGCGTAGCCCCACAGACCTGGGGGCTGCGGGCTTTCCTGCTGCCTTCAGCCTCGACACCACCCTTTCCCACTTGGCACTGCGCCAGGCACAAAAATGGCCTATGGCTGGAGATGGGTCCCCGGCCCAGAGAGCCAGCAGGGAAGACTATGCCTTGTTCTAAAGCTCTTTGGGAACCGCTTGCGTAGCCCCACAGACCTGGGGGCTGCAGGCTTTCCTGCTGCCTTCAGCCTCAAAGCCACCCTTTCCCATTTGGCGCCGCGCTAGGCACAAAAATGGCCATACGGCTGGAGATGGGTCCCCCGCCCAAAGAGCCAGCAGGGAAAACTATGCCTTGTTCTAAAGCTCTTTGGGAACCGCTTGCGTAGCCCCACAGACCTGGGGGCTGCGGGCTTTCCTGCTGCCTTCAGCCTCAAAACCACCCTTTCCCACTTGGCGCCGCGCCAGGCACAAAAATGGCCATACGGCTGGAGATGGGTCCCATGCCCAAAGAGCCAGCAGGGAAAACTATGCCTTGTTCTAAAGCTCTTTGGGAACCGCTTGTGTAGCCCCACAGACCTGGGGGCTGCAGGCTTTCCTGCTGCCTTCAACCTCGACACCACCCTTTCCCACTTGGCGTCGCGCCAGGCACAAAAATGGCCTATGGCTGGAGATGGGTCCCATGCCCAAAGAGCCAGCAGGGAAAACTATGCCTTGTTCTAAAGCTCTTTGGGAACCGCTTGCGTAGCCCCACAGACCTGGGGGCTGCGGGCTTTCCTGCTGCCTTCAGCCTCGACAACACCCTTTCCCACTTGGCGTCGCGCCAGGCACAAAAATGGCCTATGGCTGGAGATGGGTCTCCCGCCCAAAGAGCCAGTAGGGAAAACTATGCCTTGTTCTAAAGCTCTTTGGGAACCGCTTGCGTAGCCCCACAGACCTGGGGGCTGCGGGCTTTCCTGCTGCCTTCAGCGTCAAAGCCACCCTTTCCCACTTGGCGTCGTGCCAGGCACAAAAATGGCCATATGTCTGCAGATGGGTCCCATGCCCAAAGAGCCAGCAGGGAAAACTATGCCTTGTTCTAAAGCTCTTTGGGAACCGCTTGCGTAGCCCCACAGACCTGGGGGCTGCGGGCTTTCCTGCTGTCTTCAGCCTCAAAGCAACCCTTTCCCACTTGGCGCCCTATCAGGCACAAAAATGGCCTATGGATGGAGATGGGTCCCATGCCTAAAGAGCCAGCAGGGAAAACTATGCCTTGTTCTAAAGCTCTTTGGGAACTGCTTGCGTAGCCCCACAGACTGGGGGCTGCGGGCTTTGCTGCTGCCTTCAGCCTCGACACCACCCTTTCCCACTTGGCGCCGCGCCAGGCACAAAAATGGCCATACGGCTGGAGATGGGTCCCCCGCCCAAGAGCCAGCAGGGAAAACTATGCCTTGTTCTAAAGCTCTTTGGGAACCGCTTGTGTGGCCCCACAGACCTGGGGGCTGCGGGCTTTCCTGCTGCCTTCAGCCTCGACAACACCCTTTCCCACTTGGCGTCGCGCCAGGCACAAAAATGGCCTATGGCTGGAGATGGGTCTCCCGCCCAAAGAGCCAGCAGGGAAAACTATGCCTTGTTCTAAAGCTCTTTGGGAACCGCTTTCGTAGCCGCACAGACCAGGGGGCTGCGGGCTTTGCTGCTGCCTTCAGCCTCAAAACCATCCTATGCCACTACGCACCGCGCCAGGCACAAAAATAGCCATACGGCTGGAGATGGGTCCCCCGCCCAAAGAGCCAGCAGTGAAAACTATGCCTTGTTCTAAAGCTCTTTGTGATCCGCTTGTGTAGCCGCACAGACCTGGGGGCTGCAGGCTTTCCTGCTGCCTTCAGCCTCAAAACCATCCTATGCCACTACGCACCGCGCCAGGCACAAAAATAGCCATACGGCTGGAGATGGGTCCCCCGCCCAAAGAGCCAGCAGAGAAAACTATGCCTTGTTCTAAAGCTCTTTGGGAACCGCTTGCGTAGCCCCACACACCTGGGGGCTGCAGGCTTTCCTGCTGCCTTCAGCCTCGACAGCACCCTTTCCCACTTGGCTTCGTGCCAGCACAAAAATGGCCTATGGCTGGAGATGGGTCCCATGCCCTAAGAGCCAGCTGGGAAAACTATGCCTTGTTCTAAAGGTCTTTGGGAACCGCTTGCGTAGCACCACAGACCTGGGGGCTGCAGGCTTTGCTCCTGCCTTCAGCCTCAAAGCCACCCTTTCCCACCTGGCGCCGCGTCAGGCACAAAAATGGCCATACGGCTGGAGATGGGTCCCCCGCCCAGAGAGCCAGCAGGGAAAACTATGCCTTCTTCTAAAGCTCTTTGGGAACCGCTTGCGTAGCCGCACAGACCTGGGGGCTGCGGGCTTTGCTGCTGCCTTCAGCCTCGACACCACCCTTTCCCACTTGGCGCCGCGCCAGGCACAAAAATGGCCATACGGCTGGAGATGGGTCCCCCGCCCAAAGAGCCAGCAGGGAAAATTATGCCTTGTTCTAAAGCTCTTTGGGAACCGCTTGCGTAGCCCCACAGACCTGGGGGCTGCGGGCTTTGCTGCTGCCTTCAGCCTTAAAGCCACCCTTTCCCACTTGGCGCCGGGCCAGGCACAAAAATTGCCATACGGCTGGAGATGGGTCCCATGCCAAAAGAGCCAGCAGGGAAGACTATGCCTTGTTCTAAAGCTCTTTGGGAACCGCTTGCGTAGCCCCACAGACCTGGGGGTTGCGGGCTTTCCTGCTTCCTTCAGCCTCAAAACCACCCTTTCCCACTACGCACCGCGCCAGGCACAAAAATGGCCATACGATTGGAGATGGGTCCCCCGCCCAAAGAGCCAGCAGGGAAAACTATGCCTTGTTCTAAAGCTCTTTGGGAACCGCTTGCGTAGCCCCACAGACCTGGGGGCTGCAGGCTTTCCTGCTGCCTTCAGACTCGACACCACCCATTCCCACTTGGCGCCGCGCCAGGCACAAAAATGGCCATACGGCTGGAGATGGGTCCCCCGCCAAAGAACAAGCAGGGAAAACTATGATTTGTTCTAAAGCTCTTTGGGAACCGCTTGCGTAGCCCCACAGACCTGGGGGCTGCGGGCTTTCCTGCTGCCTTCAGACTCGACACCACC